>NW_016107358.1:5435228-5482728 GCF_001604975.1 Cebus imitator | reverse complement strand
AAACAAAATTGAAGAAAACAATATACACAAAAGATCTTTGGATTTTTCTCAAAAGGTGGAGATGGGAGACCTACATAAGAAAAAATGACAATAAAAAAACACTTCAACTAGTATTCCAGATCTTCTTTTAAAGAAAATGCATAACAAATATAATTTGGAGAAAAGTTCAATAATTTTTAAAACATGTTTTCTTCTTTAGTCAAAGAATTCTAAGATTCTAATGCTTCAGTTTATACCCATAAGGTATAATGGTGTATTCGGCACAACTGCTCTAATTTAAAAGATACAAATAACACTAGGAGGTTGTTTCACAATCTGATACAAACTCTAAAAATTGCTTAGATGCATAGTGTTAAAATGTATGCTAGAAATGCATTAGGATGTATGCTATAAATAACAATAGAAAACAAATCCACAAATTTACATATTCTCTCCATTTTAATATAAAAAGATTAGACTACATTCATTAAAAGCTTGGTAAACTTTTAGAAAGAGTAGTTCACAACTGCACCAAATGTTCTGACATTTTATGAAGAAGTAAGTTGAAGTGTGATTGTTTTTTTCAGAGCCTTCAGCTGAGGTAACCACAGATACTAGTTTTCTTGACATGGTTCAGTAGTTTTGGCACTTCACTCCTTTCAGATCGAGTTAAACATGCTTTTAAATAGATGGATGTGGCCTATGAATAGACCTCATTTCCTTACTAAGGACTTCAAATGAAATTATGGACTTGCTCTCTAATGTTATAAAGGTCTCAAAGATATTTTCACAAGTTCACATATTTAAAAGGAAAGCAATGTGTGATTGTACACACCAGAGACGAATTCTCTGAGAGGATCACCAAGCAATGGTTTGTATTTTGTGACCTCTTTACTACTAACATATGTTCAAGGGGAAATTAGGAGTGATTTCCGACTTCTCCCCTTTGCCAATTTCCTCACTGTTTTTCTCCTTTACACATGGGCACCTTTAAGTGGTGTAAATTGCATTTTCCTCCACCCCATTCTCAATTCAGAGTCCCTCTTTCCTGATGAGATTTTTATCTCTTTAGCTCATGCAAAAAAATTCTTCACTCATATTTTACATCAATTCATTCATTACCAGTAGTTAACTTGGTGTATTTATGTAAATGTTAGCATTTTAATAAGTTCACATTAACTTATTAAATTCATATATTGTATGTCAAAAATTAAAGAAACAAAATGTCATTACCAGCATCTTCCTGCTTCTCATTGATATCTGTTCAGTTTTGAAGATCAGTAAAATCTCTAGAAATCTTGACTATTAATAAATCTACTGTGGATAGGCTTTGTGGCTTTTTCCTTCGTGTTTCTATTTAGTGGCTATAACACAAAGTAATTCCCTAAAGTGACACACTTTTAAAGCATTTTTTATTGTAATAAGAACAGATAACAGAAGATCTACCCTCTTAACACAAATTTAACCACGCAGGGTTAATGATCAGCACAATGCTGGACTACAGATCTCTAGAACTTACTCATCTTCAATAACTGAAAGGTAACACATTCATATGCGTGTTTAAATAGTGACAAATCAGTTTTTTATAATTTTAGTAAGGCTACTCCATTAAATATAGTCAATAATGTGGAAGAAACAATACTTTGTGATTTGAACAGAAAAAAAAAAAAACCTGAAAGCCTGAAATTTTTAAGAACTGATAGTTTCCAATAATATTTTCCTTTTCATTAAAAAGCAACAAATATCTTTTGATGCGGACACTCTCAGCTTGAAAGGAAATCTACGACAGAGTAGCAAACATGAACAACAACTAACTCATTTATAACCAGTGACAACCAAAACCTATGAAGTTTTTAAAAGAATGTGATTGTTGTCAGAAGGAATCGAGTCCCGCAGTGCAGTTGTTCAGCTCTGGTTGCTCTCAGAGCCATGGCTGAGAGGCACAGGGAGCACTCCTCCAAGGCTGGTGGGCATAGACCAGCAAGAAGTGAATTCTGCATACTGTACGGATCATCGCTCAGTTCAGGGCAGTCAGATTGCATCTGGGATCAACCAATTGTGCTTCATGAAACCGTCAGCCCTCATTTGTGTCTGGCTGTTTTCTTCTGTCCAGCTGTAAACAAGGCCAGCTCCAGTTCTCTTCATACCCTGATCTGCATGGTCAGACCAAGTCAGTAGCCTCAGAGCTCAAGTGCAAGTTCCTTCTTGCAGACAACAGTTCCTGCGCATACTGGGAAGTCACAAAGAGAAGCAACTTGGGAATGACAGAGTTAGGGTCCCTTTTTGGAAACGCATACCTTAGATTCCTACACATACTGACGTGGCATGGCTCTACCATGAAGAAAAATTAGGTGTTCCTAATAAGAACAACTGTTTTTTTCAGCAGACTAGCTCAGCAGATTCATCTTGCCGGGGAGGTGGGGGTGGTAGTGATTGTGTTTTGTTGTTTTACTGCTCTGGGGCTTTGCTTGGCTCAGCCAAAAAAGACATGGATAGAAATACTGTCAATCTGGTCCCACTCCAGGAACCTAATCATGCCTGAATGGCTCGGAGGAGTGTAATGATGGCAACATTACAGGAACAGGTATGTTGGATTCCGTTCTCATCCACTTCGGCCACAGTGTCGCCTTTACAATAAAGCAAACTACGATTTTGAAGGCACATCATCTCAATCATCAAAGGGAGGGGGTGTCACTGAAGCCCTTTTCCTTGGCAAGTGGCACAAAGGTAATGTTTAGTATTCACTACACTGAATTCTCCTAGCCAGCTGGTGTGTCCCTGTTAAGACTTTCATTTATGCAGCTTGAGCTGGAACCTTTTTTGTTCTCCCAGTCTATTACTTTGTCGATTCAAGGGATAACAGCCAAAGTGAAACAGCTTGCAATTTGCACCTGTCTGCTCTAAGCATTCCATGTTAGATTGCTGGGAGAGTAAACCCTTCACTGCTAATGAGAATGAGACTGGGTAGGGCTGAATGCAGTTTTGTTGGGGAGGTTATAGGATATTGTCCTGTTTTTTATTTTTCTTTTTTTGTAACTGAATTGATGAAGACCTCCCTATTTTCATGTTTAGAATCCCAGTAGTAAGAGACAAATACAATTCCCCCACAAAAAAAACACACACACACACACACAAAGTTGTGTACTCTTTAAAGAAAACTTTAAGTGTCATGTAACTAAGAATTAAATTAATATTCAGCCCGAGTTGCCTCAGATAAGAAAGCAAACATTTAAATGCTAAATTATTTCCATGTGGGTGTAAAAATAAAATACCTGCAGAGACCTTTACTTTGCAGCATTGGCAAGGAAAGAAAGTAAATTTTAAAAATTTTAGACGTATTCCAGAAATAGGACTAGCTTTGGTAATAATGCCAAGGGCCCAAAAATAAACTTGAGATTTCTGCTTATATTGCCTTTGAAAATTTAAGCTACTGAATCCAAAATAAAAATTCAAGGATGTCACTTTAAAATCTTACCTAGATAGATAGAAACATCTTTATCCAACTGATCATCATGTGAATCACAGAATGAACTCTCCACAATTGCACAAATGTCAGCACCTATGATTCTCCCAAACCTTTTCCCAATTCTCTGCATCTTCCCTAGCTTTGATTCTTTCAAGGAATTCTATCTGTGGATTAGCATCTATTTTGAAAGAATTAAACTTGTTGAGATGAAAGAGTTTTAATCATGGCTTCTGACGTTTTCCCCAAACCTGAGGATATTAAAAAATTCAAAATAATAACGTTTGAATTATCAGGCAAAATATTACCAAAGATGATCTAAAATTTAGTAAACTAAAAATTAAAAAAATTTTAAAAAACCCTAATAATCTATTTATCAAAGGATCTGTGCTACCTTTGGATTCCGAATAGTCTCCACATTGGCACTTCCTGTTGAAATAATAACGTATATGATGACGGGTTAAGTGAAGTCAAAGTGGTCGCAAATGTGTCCCACTAGTAATTAATATATTTGAATCTTGTTGGCCCACATCTGGCCTGACAGATAATGTTCCAGCTTGTTCAGCAACGACCCTTTCAGCACAGTGTTAGGACTCCTGCCAGCCTTTGCAGAGTCTGGTCAGGTCAAAGGGTTGAGCCATGTGTAATTCAGAACAGAGGAGGTCCCACGGTCACTCCACAAAAACAATTACACTACTTATTTCACTCTAGCCCTTGCCCAAAATTCACAAGCCTCACAGTTCCAGTGCAGCCAATCTGATTCTGCCCCTAGGCGATGAGCCACATGAAAATATGTGGTGCTGTGTTTATAAATCTAATCAAAAATAGAAACAGCAGACAGGCACCATGAGGTCCTACTATGGATCATGGGAATCCTTGGGAATTCTGAGGCACTTTTTCTTCTCTTCCATAGACTCTCTTTTGCTACGACGTTGCCTGCTGCACTCGTTAATCATCCTCTTTACTCGTGAGTGCTACAAAGGAGGCTACATTTGTAGTCACTTCTATCCTTTCCATCCACGGATAACGAAAGAATCAAGCTTAAAAGCCTTGCTTTTAAAGGAGAAAAAAATTAAAGAGGGGCCTATTATGACATCAATCTTACCTCTCTCTCCATGTTCTCAGCTTCTTGCCCTTGGCAATGCACAGATTGAAATCAAGTTTCCCTAAAAAAGAAAAATAATATTTAAAAACCAAGGTAAATTGACCCAAACATGAGCTATGTTAAGCAATGTGGGATTGGAGAGCTACAATGCTACTTAATGGTTCCAAAAAATATAAGTATAAAGTCAACAGGATATAAGCTAGCATCTTACTTTTATTGTTGCTTATTTCTTTCTTTGGTTTTTTTTTTTTTTTTNTTTTTTTTGGAGACACTGTCACCTAGGCTGAAGTACAGTGACACCATCCCGGCTCACTGCAACCTCCGCCTCCCAGGTTCAAACAATTCTCCTGCCTCAACCTCCGGAGTAGCTGGGATTGCAGGTGCCTGCCACTACACTCAGCTAATTTTTTGTATTTTTTTAGTAGAGATGGAGTTTCACCATGTTGGCTCATTTCTTAAGCCAGACTCATAATAAACAGAGGGTCAGTCAATATTCTCAAAATGTTTTACAAGGGCAATCTCCGGGAAAATTTCAGATTTGATTTAGATGGCTTAAATTTCCTATTTTATGCCCCAAAAGTGACAAATTCCAATTGCACTGAAGTTACAATGACAACTTGCTGCTGCATGCCTTAGGTAGCTGAGCTGTTTATCATTTAAAAATTATGATCCAGTTTTGCAACCATCATAAATAGATAATATCTGATAAAGTCAATGGTAAATATGTGTACTGAGGGGCCAAGCAGGTTAAACCCTGAGAACATCATCCAGCAAATATATAAAATATAAAAATTATAATGAAAGGAAATGTGGTTTTAACCCTCAAAACTTCTTAAAGTCACACAATAAATTATTAAGGTGAATCTGCAAACTATTCCATTTGATATTATTTTAATTGACAGAAATACTACACCAGAAAACAGTCTGTCCCCAGATAATTTGAATAAACGGGCTTTTTAAACGAACGATGATCCCAGCATTTATTAAATTATTGTAAACATTCAGCAAAAGAGTCTTTTAGACTGTGCATGGTGACTCACACCTGTATTCCTAGCACTTTGGGAGGCCAAGGCTGGTGGATTGCTTGAGCTCAGGAGTTTGAGACCAGCCTGGGAAACATAGTGAGATACCTATCTCTACAAAAAATACAAAAATTAGCCAGGCATGGTGGCATGTGCCTGGAGTCCCAGCTAATTGGGAGGCTGAGGTGGGAGGCTGGCTTGAGCCTGTGAGGCAGAGGTTGCAGTAAGCTGACATTGTGCCACTGTACTCCAGCCTGGGTGAGAGAGCCAGACCCTGTCTCTTAAAAAAAAATAAATAAATAAGAGTTTTTTAAACTTTAAACTTGAAGTTTGCCCTTTTGAAATGGTTATCAGAACTTGACAGTAAAATAAAGCCCATCATGTATGAATGATACACGTGATACATTTTATTCAGAGCTATCTATTATTGTTTTAAAAAATTACTTCACAAAGTATATATGAGCTTTTGAATAGTATCAATGTTGAAAATGAAAGATTTTGGTCCTTCTAGTGCTAATTTTAAAACTCCTGCTCTTTTATGTAAAAGCCACCTAAAAGTTTTAAAGATTACGCTGAATTACTTCCTACAGTAAGTCAAAGACATGTAAAATTATTTGAAAGAAAAAACCAGTATCAAGATTTTAAAAAATTAAACAATTGGCAGAAATTGAAGTTTGACTTGCTTGTTTTCCACAGCACAGTGGCTGAAGAGAAATTCAAAAGCATATATTTCTAGGAACAAACGTGGAGCAGAATTTTTTTTCCTTGAATTTGGCCTATTTGTGTTTGAAAATGTTTGTAATTTGTAACATTGTTCAGGTTACTGTCATCACAGATTTATTTTGCAGACATATAACCCAAAGTGTATAAGCCAGAAAGCCCAGGTTACCTCTATTAACATAAATAGAATGCTCAGGAAACTTTAAATAAGGCAGACCACTTGTCTTCCTTCATAGAAGACTGCATTTTAAATGCCTTTCTGCACAAATATTCAGAATGCAGTCTCAGTAGTATATAAGACCCAATATAACTGTAAAAGAAGATCAAAATTCCTCATTATCTCAGATAAAATGTAGAGTTGAATCCAGAAAGCAGCTTGATGGAAGTCCAAAGCTGCTGTCACCAGGGGAGGCATACAGATGTCTACTGCCCTGTCTCAGGAGCGACAGAAGTGGACCAGGTGCCTCCCCACTTGGGAATCTCTGACAGCTTCCATTAGGCATTATTTCAATAAAGCATGTGAGTCACTGAGTTTGTATGAGCTGGAATTTGGGGTTTGCTGTGAGACCCTCACAACTGAGGGACAACCAGCAGAACATGGGCGACGGAAAGCAGATGACCCAGCCTGAGCCAAGGAAACTCACCAAACATGTGACCTGGCTTTAGAGCATGAATAGATTTAAGCAAGGTGTTGGTTGTGATGGATGTATTGATACATGAAAATGTGTCCCCAGCACAACTTCTCAGGGCTTAGTTCAGAGACCTCAAAATTGGGAAAGAATTGTTAAAAGGTGGAAAACAGCCCTTCAGCTGCCAAGGAGCTCTGGCAAGTGGTGTGGATGGAGAAAAGAGGTATGAGGCTGGGTTCCAGAGACCAGAGGAGCTGGAGCAGTGTGAAGGATGCAGGGACCCAGTAAATATGTGCACAGGCAGCAGAGCGAACTTTGAGGAATAGACAAACAGTCAAATGGGGAAGGGAAATGGAAGAAACCCGTGAGCAAAGAGTGGTGAAGAAAATGAGAACAAGAAGTTCATAGGACAATGAGTAGAATCTGTCAGTATGTAATAATTTTAACAAGTTAGTGATTCATGATCAGCTACCACATTCCCTTTAAAAAGCAAAAAACTACATGGACACAGGGAGGGGAGCATTACCCACTGGGGTCTGTCAGGGGGGAAATAGGGGAGGGACAGCAGGGGGAGGGAGTTGGGGAGAGATAGCATGGGAGAAATGCCAGAAATAGGTGATGGGGAGGAAGGCAGCAAATCACACTGCCATGTGTGTACCTATGCAACAATCTTGCATGTTCTTCACATGTACCCCAAAACCTAAAATGCAATTTAAAAAAATAATAAATAAATAAATAAAACAAAAAGCTATTGCTTGAGTAACTGGTAAAATATGAAGCCAATCAGAAAACTGATTGATTTGCTAAACTGTCTATAAGACTTTCACTGCTGGCCAGGCACATTGGCTCATGCCTGTAATCCCAGCAATCTGGGAGGCGGAGGAGGGTGGATCGCCTGAGGTCATGAGTTCGAGACCAGTCTGGCCAACGTAGTGAAACCTTGTTTCTACTAAAATTACAAAAATTTGCCATGCATGGTAGTGTGCTTCTGTAATCCCAGGACTCGGGAGGCAGAGGCAGGAGAACCGTTTGAACCTGGGAGATGGAGAAAAGATCTTCATTGTCAAAAAAGTCCAAAGTAGCTAGCGTCAAAAAAGTCCAAAGTAGCTAGCTTAAAAAAAGAACTATAAATTTACCAATAATAATAATAATAATAATCTTAAGCTTTATCGGAAACCCTAGACTTAATAAACAAATGGGCACCAGTGCAAAACTCACACTGTGACTGCAGGTTTGGATCACACTGTAGCAAGTTTATAGAAATGCAAGAGGCCTGCAAAAGGGATAATTTCTAAAAGCCAATCTTCAACTTGCAAGCAGATTAATAACTGCAATATCCCCTACTTATAAGTAACCTCTTGGCCACATTCCCTTGAGTCCAGGTTAATAAGATTGCTGATTTGTATAGTCATTTTGTTGTTTGTTGACTTGAAGGCTGATTTCGAAATGGCTTTCAATGAAATTGTTGACCTTATATTGCAAATTAAGCCTTGGAATTGCCAAATCTGATGACCGGTTCATTGCTTCCAGAGAAGGGAATTAACATGGCTACAGCTGTTGTTTCATTGCATTTCTCTTCTCAAGCAGACCAGCAAGGGCAAAAATGGTGTTTCACAGAAGTCACAAGCCAGATTCTGTCTGCAAACACATTTTGTTTAACCTCCACAGTGATTTTTAAAATGCTGAGCCAATGTTTAAAAATAAGAAAGTTGCAACTTAAAATAGAAATCCAATTCTGATTTGTCTTGGAAAATTAAAAGCTGTGGCATCATAGGGTCAGCATTCATGGTTGGCAGCAATTGGCCAGAGGTGAGTGGTGGCAGCATGTTTTTCAGGCAATATTCTCTAGGTCCACAGTTCCCATCCTGCCTACTGCAGACCACAAACCAAAATGTACTCTCCCTTGAGGAGAGTAGTCATTGCTACATCCTTGGAAGGAAGAGGAGATCCTGGGAAGCACTGGGTGCTTGATAAATATTCACTATGTCATGTTGAATGAAGTGACCTCAAGGGAGATAGGTAATATTCATAGGTGGCTCTAAGACAACAGGGAGTGTCCAGGAGCCCTCACAATGTATGCCCCAATTTAAAAAACTGCTAATCCTTAGCTTACACTGATGTTTTTCTTATAAAGAAAGAGTTTCTCCTGTCACTAACAAAGGCAAGGCCACAAGTGTCAAGGAAAACTAGAGCCCACATAGACCCAGCACACTCTACTCATTTCCGTTTCTTGCCTGGCCTCTACAGGCATCTGAATTTGAAACTTCTGAGAGAGAGACATGAGAGGAGGCCTGGTACCCACAATGGCAAACTGCTCCACCTCCACCATCATTCTCCCCTTCAACCTGCCCAGTAGTTTTCTGCATTATGGTCTAAATCTACACTGAGGAATAAGTAAAAAGAGGAGTAAGAACAACAGTATGGAATGGACTGATGTGTGTGGTTAAGAAAGAGTTGGTTCAAATCTCCTGCACACAGGAATTGCTTAACCTCTGAAAGTCTCCAGTTGCTCTACAGGATAGTTGAGAAATTTTTAAGATTGTGTATATCAGACTTCCAGCTTCCACTTAGGGTTGTACAAAGCTGGAAAGGGCATCATTCCCAAATGTAAAGCAATAAATATCCTAACTAATCTGCAAATATACAAATGCTATTAACCTCATCAGAGAGCCGAGGTCATAGGGTAACAGATTAACCCCAAACCTAGCGACAGTAAAGTGCCTCCAGGGAGTCACAGGATGCAAGCACCTGCTTACTGAAGTAGGTAGGGGACCCCTTACGAGTCAGCAAGAAGAATTCACCCAAAAATTGTCAAAAAATGTCTAAAGTCTGAATGTGGCTTAGTTAACAGTATAGAACTTACAGGATCTTCAAACACAAGGGAAATTCACATCTACTCACAGGCTCTACTCCATAGACCTTCTGGGTGCTCAGAAGAAACACTGGGGGCAAGGTGAGAGCACAGAGTGGTGGATCCAAATGGGAGGCAACTTTGCCTCCAAGGGGACATTTGGCAGTGTCTGGAGATATTTTTGGTTGTCCAAACTTGCAGGATCCAGTGGTTAGAGGCCAGTAATGTGGCTAAACATCCTATAATACATAGACAAACACAACTGCTACAAAGAACTGTCCAATCCATAATGTCAACAGAGCTGCTGTTGAGAAACGCTGGTCCAGAGAAAGCTTCCCTAGTGATGCAGGCTTTGTGGAGAGGAACAGTAGCCACTCCAGAAAAGCACAAAGCCTTACCTGAATATTCCACCTCTACCTCTTCTAAGAACAGAAGCCTCATCTGTTGGAAGGGTAATAAACCCTGTTGCACCAAGCCACAGGTTAAGACTTTTGGCAGCTGGGAGAAGAGAATACAAACATACCCTGTAACCCTGTGGTAGGAGCAAGAAAATATCCTGGCCTGAATTATCAGAAGTCTCCTACTTAAGGCACAGGGACAGGATCATTGAGATGTCCTCATCTCTGAGACCCAGAGACACAGGTCCTGCTTAATCCTGAGGAGAATATCCACACAGCCTACCATCAGGCTACCAAGCACTGAGTACCAAGTACTGTCAATGTGCTGGTGGAAAAGGAGCAAGAACATAAAGAGAGACACTGTCTAAAGGAAAGTTGTAATGCAAGGACTTAAACCTGATACTTAAGCCAACGCTGAAGAAACTTCTCCTATTAACAGCCACCACTCTAAGCATGAGTTAAGACTAGAGGAGTTCTCAGCCAGTAACATACTGATGATAGCCTTAGCAACCAACACACTCAGCTAAGTCCTGTCCCGGCTAGACAGACTGACCCCCACACATTGAAAGGCCGACAAAATAAAAGGCATGTCATCACTGGGCATAAAGAATGTTTATCTCAGTTTCTACTGTCCTACCCAAAATGGCCAGCTTTCCAGTAAAGTCAGGTGACAAATCAAAAAGCAAAGGGGAATGGGGCAAGGGGCACTCTGTCAGACAAGGCAATCAAGAGAAGCAGAATCAGATGTGACCAAGGTGTTGAAACTGTCAGATAGAGAATTTAAAACAACATGATTAATGTGTTAAAGACCCTAATATAAAAGGTGGACAACATATCTGGCTAGATGTGGAATTTCAGTGAGAGACGGAAACTGTAAGAAAGAATAAAATGAAAAAGTTAGAAATAATATGGTATACAGAATGCTGTCAACAACCTCATTAGCAGTGTCAACATGACGGAGGATAGAATCAGTTGAACTCAAACTATCACCAATATAAATTACTCAAATTTCATCATGAAGACGTTTTTTTAATGAGGGGAAAAAAAAGCAGAGAATCCAACAGTGATAAGATAATTTCAAATTATCAGGTATACCTGTAATTTTGAATGCAAAAGGATAAGAGAGAACAGGGTAGAAAAACCATTGAAGTGATGGTGGCTAAGAATTCCCTCAAGTTAGTGATGGACACCAAAGCTCACATTCAAAGGAACTCAGAGAAGACCAACTAGCATAAAACATACGTGGATACATCATCGATAAACTACTGAAAATGAACACCAAAAAAAAAATATCTTGAAGGCAGACAGAGGAAAGAGGCATATTACACACAGCAGAACACCATTAAGAATTACAGCAGACTTATCAAAAAACTATGTGAACCAGAAGGCAGGAAGGGAACATCTTTACAGAAAGAAAAACAATCATAAATACAAAATTTTACACCCCAAAAAGTATCTTTCAGAAATGTTTATGTGGGCCCAGGCACAGTGGCTCACGCCTATAATGCTGATACTTTGAGAGGCAGAGGTGGGTAGATCACCTAAGGTCAGGAGTTTGAGACCAGCCTGGCCAACATGGCAAAACCCGGTTTCTACTAAAAATACACAAAAATTAGCCAGACGTGGTGGTGTGCGCCTGTACCCTCAGCTACTGGGGAGGTTGAAGCAGAAGAATTGCATTGCTTGAACCCAGGAGGCAGAGTTGCAGTGAGCCAAGATCATGCCACTGCACTCCAGCCTGGACAACAGAGCGAGACTCTATCTCAAAAANAAAAAAAAAAAAAAAAAAAAAAAAAAAAAAAAAAAAAAAAAAAAAAAAAAAAAAAAAAAAAAAAAAAAAAAAAGAAATGATGATGTGGGATATAAACATGGTAGAATGATGATTGTCAAATCCCAGCCTTTAAAACAGAATTCTAAAATTGCAAGAAGAAAAGGTTCTAAAATAATCTCAGTGCTCTGGAAAAGGACCCGAGGTGAAAAACAAATAGAGAAAAACTTCATTAGTGGAAAACTGCTCAAATTAAGAATTGGGGGAGTCTATGGCATTCTTGACTGAGGTTGCCCCAGCATCTGCAGTCTCCCATTACCCCGACCTTATTCCAGCTAGACCAGTGTTGTAAAGCTGCCAGGAAAAGTCTGGCCAAAGAAAACACAATTTCGCTGTTGGTGGGAGATGACTTCATTTGATCCTAGGGCAGAAAATCCACACCCCGTTGTATTTATTTTAAGTGGAAGTAGCAAACTAGTGGGAAGCAAATGATGAAAACCCGTGACTCTGCCACCCTGAATTGCAGTCCCACTTGGGCAGAGCAGTGAAAAATTTGACTAATCATGAATTTGGCAGGAAGAACCTAGAAACAAGAGGGCCAAAAAAGGGCCAGCTGATTGCTCCTAAGGTCTCTGGCTAATTGGGAGGCTGTGCACACATGCAAGCAAGACTCAAGAGGGTCTAGCCGTCTACACATCCTGCATTGACTTGGATGCTATGCAGGTCTACAGGAAAGACCCAGGAGGGCCTGGCAGAAAGTAAACTCTGTTGAATGAGCTCCCAAACCCTCCCACAGATCCATCAGCAGAAGATGAAAGTCTTACTGGTTAAGGTGTTTGAGAACTATCACTGGTTGGACTATCAAGCTATGCAGACACAGAGGAGCCACTAGAAAGCCAGCATAAGCTTAACCTTTACATTTTTCTTAAAATAAGCAGAGACATCAGCAGCCACACATCATGGGGAAGACAGATTCAACAGATTAAGTCCAGGCAAGTTACTATAACCAAAACAAATGAAAACAAGTAAAACAACAACAACACGCAAAACAGCAACAACAGCACTGAAGGAAACAATGCAGAATTATATTTGCTACAATATCTTATCTAGGATGCCTTGTTCTTGACAAATTTTTTACAAGACAGGAAAAAAGGAAAGTGTGACCTATATTCAGGAAACTATGCTGTCAATAAAAATTAACTCTGAGTGGATAAGGAGATTGTGTTTAGCAGAAAAACACTTCAAAGCATTTATTATAACTATGTTCAAAGAATTAAAAGAACTCATGTTTAAAGAATTAAAGAAAAATATCTGACAGAATTAAAATAAAATGTAATGATAAAGAAAAACATAACTTTCAAAATAAGAATTTTCAAAAAAAATCATTAACATTCATACACAAAACTCAACCCCAGATGGGTCACAATCCTAATTAAGCTATAACTATTAAAATTCTAGGTGAAAGTTTCTGTGACTTTGGCGGGTTTATTCACAATTAAATATGAGAACAAAGGTACAATCCCTAAAAGAAAAAAACTGAAAAAATAACTTTCAAAATTAAAAACTTTTGCTCTTTAAAAAGCACTTACTTGCATTAGCTTTCTACAGATGCATAACATATTATTACAAGCTCAAAACACCCAATTTATTGCTTCACAACACTATAGTTCAAAAGTCTGGCAGGGCATGGCTGGTTTGTGCTCAAACTGAAATCAAGATGTCAGCTGGCTACACTGTCATCTGAAGCATGGGGTCATTCATGTTATTCATGTTGACAGGATTCAGTTCCTTTCACCTGCAGGGCTGAAGGCCTCCCTTCCTTGCTGACTGTCAGCTAGGAGCCACTTCCACCTTTTAGAGGTAGCCACATTTTATATCATGTGACCCATTCCAACTTCAAGCCAGCAATGGTGTGTACATTGAAACCTTCTTGTGCTTTGAATCTCTCTGGCTTCTCTTTTTATCGCCATCCAGAAAAGACTTTCTGGCTTGAAAGGGCTTGTGTGACAAAATTTCTCCTACTTACATCATCTCTGTATCTTAAGATACATTGATTGCTATTTAATTACTGCAAAATCCCTTTACATCAGTACCTAGATTAGTTATTGGATATCCAGAGGACAGGAAATTTGAGGAGACATGTTTAACATTATGCTTACAAAAGTGTAGTGTAGGAAGGAATAAAAAAGAAGAAAAAGGCTTACCAAAACATTGTTAAGAAGGGAAAAAACAAGCCACAGATTGGGAGAAACGATTTTTGAATTTATATATGTAATAGAAAACGTATATTGAGAATATATAAACACCACTTACAATTCAATAATAAGATCACAAGCAACCCAGTTACAGGATGGGCAAAAGATCTGAACAGTCATTTGCTAAGAAGATATATGAATAGCTAATGAGCACATGAAAAGATGCTGAATATCATTAGTCAGTGCCACTTCCAGGCATTTCCCCAAATGAAATACAAACATATTTCAATCACAAAATTTCATGCATGAATATTTTTAGTGGCTTTAAGTTCTAAAAAATAGAAACAGATGGGTCGATTGCAAAAAGTTTTTTCCCATTCTTTTGGTTGCTGGTTCACTCCAATGATAGTTTCTTTTGCTGTGCAGAAGCTCTTAAGTTTAATTAGGTCCCATTTGTCTATTTTGGCTCTTGTTGCTATTACTCTTGGTGTTTGCAATCTACCCATCTGACAAAAGGCTAACATCCAGAATCTACAAATAACTTAAACAAATTTACAAGAAAAAAACAAACGACCCCATCAAAAAGTGGGCATAGGATATGAACAGACACTTTTCGAAAAAAGACATTTAAGTGGCCAACAAACATATGAAAAAATGTTAATAATCACTGGTTATTAGAGAAATGCAAATCAAAACCAGATTGAGATACCTTCTCACATTAGTTAGAATGACCATCATTAAACAATCTGGAGACAACAGAAGCTGGAGAGGATGTGGAGAAATAGGAACACTTTTACACTGTTAGTGGGACTGTAAATTAGTTCAACCATTGTGGAAGAGTGTAGTAATTCCTCAAAGATCCAGAAATAGAAATACCATTTGACCAAGCAATCCCATTACTGGGTGTCTACCCAAAGTATTGTCAATCATTCTAGTATAAAGACACATGCACAGGTATGTTCATTGTGGCACTGTTTACAATAGCAAAGACTTGGAATCAACCCAAATGCCCATCAGTGATAGACTGGCTAAAGAAAATGTGGCACTTATACACCGTGGAATACTATTCAGCCATAATAAAGGATGAGTTCATGTCCTTTGCAGGGACATGGATAAATCTGGAAACCATTATTCTCAGCAAACTGACACAAGAACAGAAAATCAAACACCATATGTTCTCACTCATAAGTGGGTGTTGAACAACAAGAACACATGGCCACAGGGAGACCTGTTGTGGGGTGGGGGAATTAGGGGAGGGATAGTAGGGGGTGGGGGGATTAGGGAGGGATAACATTAGAAGAAATACCTAATGTAGATGACAGAGGGATGGATGCAGCAAACGACCATGGCATGTGTATACCTATGTAACAATCCTGCACAATCTGCACATGTACCCCAGAACTTAAAGTATAATAAATAAAATAAAATAAAACAAAGTATATGGAAAAAAAATAGAAACAATGCTGATTAATATCTCCCAGCTGGTGAATGGATAAATGATGGTAAAGCATGCAATAGAATGCTATTCAGTAATAAAAGACATAAATCTTAAAGGTAAACGAATACAGACTCAAAGCCTACATGTTTAATTCCATATATGCCTTGCTGGAAAAGGCAAAACAAAGAGATAGAAAATATATCAGTGGTTACAAAAGCTAGGACAAAGAGAGAAGTTGGCAACAAAGGAATTAAAGGGAATCAGGCATGAATGAGGAAGAAAGTAATAGAATAATATTTTGTGCTTTCGTTACTTTAAATTTTATTTTTATATTTTGAAGTCAAATGTCACATGTTTTATAAATATAGGGTATAATTAAGCACTTCTGAAATAGTCAAACTAATAGAAAATGCACTAGTAATTCTGGATGACTTTATAGAAATTTACAGATGAAATATGGCATGTAGATACTGATGGGGTTAGAAATCTATAAAATAGAACTATAATGCAGGTTCCTTGATGGAACTAAATAAGACTGACCCTAGAAAAATCATTAAATAGGAAAAAAAAATCATTATATAGGCATACTTTGTCTTCAAAAAGCCTCACTTTCTCCAAATTCTGTTTCATAGTTTCCCAAAAATACTACAATTTATTTTCCAAGTTAAGAGCAAATCAACAAATCAATTCATGCTACTATATGAATGATTCTTAATGGTCCTTCCAAGGCAATATTTATAATTTTTTTAAACTTTTTTTTAAGTTCAGGGGTACATGTGCAGCTTTGTTATATAGGTAAACTTGTGTCATGAAGGTTTGTGTACAGATCATTTCATCACTCAGGTATTAAGCCTAGTATCCATTAGTTATTTTTCCTGATCTTCCTCCCCCAACACTCCACCTTCCAATAGGCCCCATTGTGTGTTGTTCCCCTCAATGTGTCCATGTGTTCTCATCATTTAGCTCCCACAATAGCCATTATTATTATCATTATTATTATTAGCTCCCACAATAGCCATTCTGGTTGGTATGAGATGCTATCTTATTGTGATTTGATTGGCATTTCTCTAATGATCAGTGATGTTGAGCTTATTTTTCATATGGTTGTTGGCCACATGTATATCTTTTTTTTAAAGTGCCAGGGGAGGTCCCAAGATGGCCAAATAAGAGGCAGCTCCAGACACAGCTCCCAGCAAGAGACACACAGAAGCCGAGTGGTCTCCACAATTCCAAATGAGGTACCAGGTTTATTTTGTGGGTCTGGTTGGACAGTGGGTATAAACCAAATAGGGCAAGTTGAGGCCAGGTGGGGCACTGCCCCATCCAGGTGGTGCATGCAACTGACCAGAGGACCAGGGGATCTTCCCGTCTGGGACTTCAATAAAATACAGGCAAACCAATTGCAATAGCACATCAAAAAGCTTATTCATCATGATCAAGTAGGCTTCATCCCAGGGATGCAAGGCTGGTTCAACATATGCAAGTCTATTAATGTAATCCATCACATAAACAGAACCAAAGACAAAAACCACATGATTATCTCAATAGATGCAGAGAAGGCCTTTGACAAAATTCAACAGCTCTTTATGCTAAAAACTCTCAATAAACTAGGTATTGATGGAGTGTATCACAAAATAATATAAGCTATTTACGACAAACCCACAGCCAACATCACACTGAATGGGCAAAAGCTGGAAACATTCCCTTTGAAAACTGGCGCAAGACAAGGATTTCCTCTCTCACCATTCCTATTCAGTATAGTATTGGAAGTTCTAGCCACAGCAATCAGGCAAGAAAAAGAAATAAAGCGTATTCAATTAGGAAAAGAGGAAGTCAAATTGTCTCTATTTGCAGACAACATGATTGTATATTTAGAAGACCCCATCATCTCAGCCCAAATCTCTTGAAGCTGATAAGCAACTTCAGCAAAGTCTCAGGATACAAAATCAATGTGCAAAAATCACAAGCATTCCTATACACCAATAACAGACAGAGAGCCAAATCAAAAGTGAGCTCCCATTTACAATTGCTACAAAGAGAATAAAATATCTAGGAATATAACTAACAAAGGATGCAAAGGACCTCTTCAAGGAGAACTACAAACCACTGCTCGAGGAAATAACAGAGGACACAAACAGATGGAAAAACATTCTATGATCATGGTTGGGAAGAATCAATATCGTGAAAATGGCCATACTGCCCAAAGTAATTTATAGATTCAATGCCATCCCCATCAAGCTACCAATGCCCTTCTTCACAGAACTCTAAAAACGACTTCAAACTTCATATGGAACCAAAAGAGAGCCCGCATAGCCAAAACAATCCTAAACAAAAAGAATAAAGGTGGAGGCATCATACTACAAGGCCACAGTAATCAAAACAGCATGTTACTGGTACCAAAACAGAGACATAGACCAATGGAACAGAACAGAGGCCTCAGAAGCAACATCACACATTTACAATCACCTGATCTTTGACAAACCTGACAAAAACAAGCAATGCGGAAAGGATTCCCTGTTCGATAAATGGTGTTGGGAAAACTGGCTAGCCATGTGCAGAAAGCAGAAACTGGACCCCTTTCTGACACACTACACTAAAATTAACTCCAGACGCATTAAAAATCTAAACATAAGACCTAACACCATAAAAACCCGAGAAAAAAACTTGGGCAAAACCATTCAGGACATAGGCACAAGCAAGGACTTCATAGCTAAAACACGAAAAGCAATGGCAACAAAAGCCAAAACAGATAAATGGGATCTAATTAAACTCCAGAGCTTCTGTACAGCAACAGAAATGATCACTAGAGTGAGCAGGCAACCAACAGAATGGGAAAAAAAAATTTTAATCTACCCATCTGACAAAGAGCTAATATCCAGAATCTACAAAGAACTAAAACAAATATACAAGAAATAAAGAAAAACCCCATCAAAAAGCAGGTGAAAGATATGAACAGACACTTTTCAAAAGAAGACATTTATGTGGCCAACAAACATATGAAACAATGCTCAACATCACTGGTCATTAGAGAAATGCAAATCAAAACCACATTGAGATGCCATCTCATGCCAGTTAGAATGGCGATCATTAAAAAATCTGGAGACAACAGATGTGGAGAAATAGGAACAATTTTACACTGTTGGTGGGACTGTAAATTAGTGCAACCATTGTAGAAGACAGTGTGGTGATTCCTCAGGACCTAGAAATAGAAATACCATTCAACCCAGCAATCCCATTACTGGGTATATACCCAAAGAATTATAAATTGTTCCATTATAAAGACACATGCACACATATGTTCATTGTGGCACTGTTTACAATAGCAAAGACTTGGAACCAATCCAAATGTCCATCACTGATAGACTGGATAAAGAAAATGTGGCACATATACACCATGGAATACTAAGCAGCTATAAAAAAACATGAGTTCATATCCTTCATAGGGACATGGATGAATCTGGAAACCATCATTCTCAGCAAACTGACACAAGAACACAGGACCAAACACCACATGTTCTCACTCATAGGTAGACGTTGAACAATGAGAATATGTGGACACAGGGAGGGAAGCATCACACCCTGTGGTCAGTTGCAGGGGCTAGGGGAGGGACAGCGGGGAGTGGGGAGGGTGGGAGGGATAACATGGGGAGAAATACCAGATATAGGTGATGGCGAGATGAAGGTGGTAAACCACCTTGTCATGTATGTACCTATTCAACAATCCTGCATGATCTGCACATGTATCCCAGAACCTAAAGTACAATAAAAATAAATTAATTAATTAAAAATAAGTGTCTGTTCATGTCTTTTTTCCACTTTGGATGGTATTTTTTTTTCTTGCAAATTTAAGATTCTTATACATGTTGGATATTAGACCCTTATCAGACACAGATTTTGCAAAATTTTTCTCCCATTCTATAGGTTGTCTGTTCACTGTTGATAGTTTCTTTTGCTGTGCAGAAGTCTTTATTTTCATTAGATCCCATTTGTCAGTTTTTGCTTTTGTTGCAATTGTTTTTGGTGTCTTCATCATTAAATTTTTGCTCATGCCTATGTCTTGAATGATCTTGTCTAGGTGTTCTTCCAGTGTTTTCATAGTTTTGGGTTTTACATTTACATCTTTAATCCAGCTTGAGTTCATTTTTGTATATAGTATAAAGAAGAGGTCCAGTTTCAATCTTCTGCATATGGCTAACCAGCAACATTTGTTAAATAGGAAATCCTTTCCCCATTGCTTGTTTTTGTCAAGTTTGTCAAAGATCAGATAGTTGTAGGTGGGCAGTGGTATTTCTGGGCTCTCTATTCTGTTTCATTGGTCTACGTGTCTGTTTTTGTTCCAGTATCATGCTATTTTGGCTACTGTAGCCCCATGGTGTAGTTTGAAGTTGGGTAGCATGATGCCTCCAGTTTTGTTCTTTTTGCTTTGGATTGCCTTGGCTCTTCGGGATCCCTTTTTGTTCCATATGAATTTTAAAATAGTTTTTACTAGTTCTGTAAAGAATATCAATGGTATTTAATAGGTATAGCATTGAATCCATAAATTGCTTTGGGCAATATGGCCATTTTCATGAAATTGACTCTCCCTACTCATGAGCATGGAATGTTTTTCCTTTTGTTTGTGTCATCTCTGATTTCTATCAGCAGTGTTTTGTAATTCTCCTTGTAGAGATCTTTCACCTCCCTGGTTAACTGTATTCCTCGGTATTTTATTCTTTTTGAGGTAATTGTGAATGGGAGTTCATTCCTAATTTGCCTCTCAGTTTGACTGTTGTTTCTGTACAGGTATTCTAGTGACTTTTGCACATCAGTTTTGTATCCTGAGACTGCTGAAGTTATCTAACAGCTTAAGGAGCTTTTGGACAGGGATGATGAGGTATACTAGATATAAGATATGTTGTCAGCAAACAGGGACAGTTTGACTTCCTCTCTTCCTATTTGGATGCCCTTTATTCCTTTCTCTTGCCTAATTCCTCTGGCCAGAACTTCTAATTTTATGTTGAATAGGAAAATGTTAATTATATATTCAGGGGATACATGTACAGGTTTATTACAAGAGTATATTTCATGATGCTGAGGTTCTGGCTTCTATTGTTCTCGTCACCCAGGAAGTGAGCATAGTACTCAACAGGATGTTTTTTAGCCCTTGCACTCCTCCCTTCCTCGGTCCTTTTGGAGTCCCTGCTGTCTATTGTTCCTGCCTTTATGTCTGTGTGTACCCAAGGTTTAGCTCACTTATAAGTGAAAATATGCGATATTTGGTTTTCTGTTTCTGCATCAATTTGCTTAGGTTAATGGCCTCCAGCTGCATCCATATTGCTGCAAAGGACATGATTGCATTCTTTTTATGACTGTATAGTATTTCATGGTGTAAATGTACCACAGTTTCTTTATCCAGTCCACCATTGATGGGCACTTAGCTTGATTCTATGCCTTTACTATTGTGAATAGTGCTCTGATAAACATATGAGGGCAGGTGTCACATTTTTGCGCTTTGTCTATAATTTATTCTAAAAACAAAAACCTGATAACAGCTTTCTCACTATGACTATATTAATACCGCTTACTGTAAGATTATGCAGTTGCTGAGTTCAGTGTCACAGCTCCTGTGCTATTTAAAGGAGAATAAATCCAGCGTCAAGGTTAAATGGCCCCTTTCACCTATAATTTGTTTGCCTCCTCTCCCTGTCAATCTTCTTTCTTCACCCTTTCTGCGAAAATTAAGTTGGTCAAATGTTTCATTCCCTGGGTTAAATCTCTGCATCATTTAACATTTCCCATGCTTTCCAAATCTTGACATTTTTTCCTACATTCTGGGACACTTTCTTAACTTTGTCTTCCACCTTCTTTTTATTATTATTTTTAAGAGAGAATATTTCTCTGCCACCCAGGCTGGAATGTAGTGGTGCAATCTTAGCTCACTTAGCTCACTGCAACCTCCACCACCTGGGCCTCTACCACCTGGGCTCAAGCAATTCTCATGCTTCAGGCTCCCAGATAGCTTGGGTTACAGGAGTGCACCATGTCCTGTTAATTTTTGTATTTTTAGTAGACACAGGGTTTCACCATGTTGGCCAGTATCGTTTTGAACTCCTGGCCTCAAATGATCTGCCTGCCTTGGCATCCCAAAGTGCTGTATTACAGAGGTGAGCCAACCAGGCCCAGCCCCAACTTCTTTATTGATTCTTTTTTTATATGTATTTGTAATTATTCTTTTAATTTCCAAGAGTTCTTTTTTGTTATCTGATGCTTCCTTTATTGGCACCGTATTGTTGTTTTATGGATGTAAGACTTTCATTTATCTCAGAGTTTTTGCTTTGCTTTATTCTGTTTTAACTTCTCCAATCTCTCACTTATCTCCTTCTCCCAGGATAAGGTTCTCAGTTTGCTTATCATTGTCCTTTTCATGTTGCTGTTTTCCTTCACATCATTGATGGTCCTTGCTTATAGGCTGATAGTTGATGGCCCTTGGCTGATGATTCATAGTTAAGTATGAGATAACTGCAAGGCTAACAAATGGTTGTGTACATGAGTAGTCTTCTTTTTAGGGTGGGATGGCATCATTTTATACTAGGAAGATGAAGAAGAGGACATCAAACTGTCCTCTCCCATTTGAGATTGAAGAACCAGCATCCATTATACTTGCCTAAACGTTTCCAGACATTTGCTTCAAAATGTTTAAACAGGAATATTCTGAATTTTTTCCTATAGGGAAATTCCGGTCACATGATATGATAATATAATAATATATAATATATGGTTTTCAATTACTTTTCTTGTTTGCATACCCTCAAAAAGAACTATGAAATTTTAGATGACTTCTGATTGACATACAAAATTTTCTATCATAAATTTGCTAAAAATGTGATTTCTGGCATGCTATAATATTAAAATTTTAAAATAATCCTGTTACATAACTCTTATCACTCATATAAATGTATCCAGTGGAATAGAAACACAATAGTATTTTATACCTTCTATTATTGATTTTCAAAGTGCATGAACTAGTTATTTTTATTGTTGTTAGTTTCATAATACTCCTTTCTGGCCTCAGGTTTCCAATTCACTTCCCTTACAGAATTTTATTACTTTATTTTAAGGTGTTATATATTTGTGCTTGAATAAATACACATTTTATTGAATACCCTTTATTACATCTGCAACAAAAATATTTACATAAGCCAGGTGCGGTGGCTCATGTCTGTAATCCAGCACTTTGGGAGGCTGAGGCGGGTGGATCACAAGGTCAGGAGATTCAGACTATCCCGGCCAATATGGTGAAACCCCATCTCTACTAAAAATACAAAAATTAGCTGGGTGTGGTGGTGCGCGTCTGTAGTCCCAGCTACTCAGGAAGGAGCCTGAGGCAGGAGAATCGCTTGACCCCAGGAGACAGAGGTTGCAGTAAGCTGAGATCATGCCACTGCACTCCAGCCTGGCGACACAGAGAGACTCTCTCTCAAAAAAAATTATATAAATTAAAATTATAACTTTTTCTATATTCCATATGCCTGTAATGCACTATTGACTTTTTTCTTCTCAATTCAATTATAATTAGTTCATAATTGAGAAAAATATAAATGCAGTATACCACAAATACTAATAAATAATTGTCAACCACATAGTGTTTTTATTTTTAAAAGTGCCTCTAAATTAAAGAAATTGGAAAGGGTCACTGTGTTCAGTTCTGCAGGTTGTACACTGCACAACTCAGGGAAGTGCCATTCAAACCAAAGAGTGTGAGTTGAGTGTCCCCCTCAAAGTAGTGCACCTGTGTACATATGTGCAGCAGCCCTGGGTGGCACTTTTTTATAATATCAGTACATTTGTCTATGGAGAAATATTACTGACCCACATTTCTGCATCAACTCTATTGCTATTTTTCTATGTGAATGGAAAGAGTTTCATCATGATTTCATCATCATAGTATCATCAAAAATTATTTGTAATTGTAATTATTGTAATATGACTTGGCGTCTCAGAGTTGTTTCTATTGCTCTTGTTGATGTTTAGCACCAGGGCGATTCACTAGAATAACATGAGAGATGGCAAAGAGCTACGCCTACATTTTGAGAAGTGATTGTAAGAGGAGAGATGGGAGAGGACAACCAGTGTTTTCTAAAATAGATTGGCTTTAGAAAAAGAGGGCACATGGGAGATGAAAATCTTGAAATGAGTTACTTTATAATTACCTGTGTTTGAAGATCCCTGTACCACTTTGTACGTATGAGCACGCGTGTGTGTGTTATGGTCGGGGGCAGGAGAAGAACTCTGGTTTTGTTCTCAGCGTTCAATTAAGCCTTGCATTTGCAGCTGCACTCTGTTTTACTGGCCAACTCTCTGGGTTTCTTCTGAGTACCCTGGCTTCCTCTTTCCCAGACAACTTCTCTAGGCTATCACTTTTTAAAATTCTGCTTTATCAGCCAACAGCGGCTCAACTCTTTTTCCTTTTCCAGAAATTTACTGTCCTTTCTTACCCACAGTACCTTCCCTCCTGCTCTCCATGCTTTCACTAATGCTTTACTAGCCTTTTAATGAAAGCTCAAGAGTGATGCAGAAAATAGATATTTGAACCAAAAACTCATAGAAAGATCTAAATAAACAGTTATCATATTTGCCAGCTAATCTAAATGAAGCATTAAACTATGCTTTACTTAGAGCAGCAAAGGTCCTCTCCGGGCCATTCAGGGAAGTCCAGACACTCCTTCCACCATTCAGCCTCATCAGTGCACTGCTAAACTGAGCTTTGGCTAACAGGGCCTACAAGCATTATATTAATGAGCCAGACCGTGATCGAAGTGTAGGCTTAAGGTCGGTGAATAAAAGCCTATACCTGCCTCACCCAAGTGAGAATTTAACTTGTAATTTCCCTAACACCAGATAGAAGAAAAATCCTGAACTGCATTTATGAGGTCATACCAAGAGGGGAAAACAGATCACTTTTAGCAAGCACATGGCTTTCAAAAACACACCTGTTTCTTTGCTATCGATAGTGTAATTAATAGATCTCTAGAATCTGATTGAAAACATTGGGCTATAAATCATGCCATATGAGCAGTCCTGGAAGCATCACTGCTAGTAATTCAAAGCATATTTCAATTGCCTCTGGCACGCATTTCAGGATTAGGGTCACATCTGAATTCACGAGACATAGCAGGGGCTATTTGTTTATATGGTCACATTTCTACCTTTCATTTTACTTCATATTCGACCTGACACTGGCTATACATATCAATACACACATCAATGTGGGTTTATATTTCTTTGTCAGGTATCTGGAACAAAACATTGGTTGATTTGCAAGTGATGGGAAATTAATGTCATGAAACGACACTTTTGCTACCAAAAGAAACAAACATTATTCATTGTGCCCGCTACCTGCACTTGTCATCGAAGTAGAAATGTTCTTTATCATCAAGTTCATTGCTAGGATAGTCTATATTTATGTATGCCCAAGGTCCACATTTACTTGCCTTTCAGTCATTTAATACATATTTATTGAGCACCTACTATATGTATGAAAGACACAGTTTTAAGTGCAGTGGGTGACAATGGTCCCTGTCCCTAAGGAAAGTATAGCATGGTGGGGGGGGGTGATATAAATAACTGCAGTATCAAATAGATACTGCTGCAATGAGATAAAAGTGACACAACTAGTTACAAAGAGCCTAAAAGTTCTCAAAAAATGAGAGTGAGGTAAAAAAAAAAAATCATACTCCCTGGAAGTGTATATGTTAATACTGTGGTAATTGCTTAGAGACTAGGGCTTTCCTTATATTATTTCATTGAATCCTCACCACAACACATGAGGAAGCTATATTACCCCTGTTTTAGAGATGAGGAATTGAAGCACCAAGAGGTTAGCTAATATGCCCAAGGCCACATGGTAAGCCATGCATCCGGGTTTCCAAGGCAGGTAAGTTTGATACCTAGACTACGCACTTAGCTTAGTCGTTCTGTTTTAGGCCATCCTGGCATCACCCTAAAGAAATACCTGAGACTGAGTACTTCCTAAAGAAAAGAGGTTTAATCTGCTCACGATTCTGCAGACTGTACAAGCACAGCACCAGCATCTGCTCGGCTTCTGGAAGGCCTCAGGGAGTGTTTACTCGTGGCAGAGGGCAAAGCAGGAGTGACACATCACATGGTGACAGGAGGTGATGGGGGGGGAGGTGCTACACACTTTAAAACAACCAGATCTCATGGGAAATCACTATCACTAGGAGAGCACCAAGCCCTTTGAGAAATCCACCCCGCAAGCCCGACCACCTCCCGCCAGGACTGACCTCCAAACTGGGGGTTACATTACAACATGAGATTTGGGCAGGATAAATATCCAAACCCTGTCACTCTCCTATTACTTCTGGGAAGACAAATGAAAAGTTTACTGTGGCTGAAAAATGTATTTTTATCCTTCTGCATAACTGAGGGAGACTTAAGGCCACCTAAGTGAATTTTGACTAATATATACATTTCTACATCCTCCAATAAAAGTTCTGAACTGTCCCAAAGCATTCATACACATAAACTAAAAGTAGCTGCTGAAAATTCCATGAGATGGAAAGAATGTAAGGAAATGACCTCCATCTTCCTGGCTCACGTGACTTGGTATTCCAGCTGTTAGTTGCAAAACCAGGAAAAGCAATTCACAGCTGTTTGAATTCTATCTTTTTCTAGTTCTTAGCAGACTGTGAAATATTCAGTCTGACTAAACTATGTCTTTGGTTACTACGTTTGTCATTCCCAAAATTATAACTTCACACACACACACACACACACACACACACATTTTCACACACACGGGCTTTTTATAACTTGCTGTTAGAAAGCACATTCATGAAAAAGATAATTCACTTTTTCTACCCTCTGAATATTATCTAAAGGGAGTTAGCATTCCAGATGACAACTTGAATCACCTTGCTTTTTGTTTTGTGCTGTATATTCTTATTTCAATGGGTAAAACCAAGATCTTTGAATTGCCTAAAAATTTTAAATACCCCTTTTTGATTCCATGAAGATTACCTGACCAATGTAACCTTCTCAAACAGGGCCTATTGTTCTGGATCCATTTTCTATTGCTTTATGCCTCCTGGGTCACTGAGTTCCTGATAGCATGTATTCTAAACCAGTGTTTCTCAAGGCTTAGTGTGAATCCGAGTCACACAGAGGGCAGCTGGGCCCACCCTACTGAATCTCCATCCGTAACAAGATTGCAGGTGATGCTAATGCTGCTGGTTCAAGAATAAGCCTGGGAGAACCACTGTTTTAAACCAACCTGAATAAGAAGGAGCACTGGACTAAGAGTCAAGAAACCTAGACTCTGATCCTAGGTTTGCCATTATCTGGCTGTGTGGCCTCAGACAAGCCAATTAGCTTCTCTGAGACTCCATTGTCTCATTAAATGACATGTTTTAACTAACTAATAAAAATCCCATATCATTTCATAATTTTATAACTCAGGCAAAAGAGAGTATACTCTAGCATGCCCACAAAACAATTTGAGGGGTCCATGCTTAACAGTTAACATAGTCACTGTGTTTGAAGAAAATACATATGATTTCCCTCCATACTGTCAAGTTCTGCTGTTATACACCATACATATGTTTCTATGCAAAATTGTGCAATAAAAATGGAGTTGCAGAACAACACTCAAAAACTTCATCAGTGTCTCATAGGAAAAAAAACAAATTAGAAACCTAATAAAAACAGTATCACACTTTCATACCTGTTAAATGGTTAAGAAATGCATAAAGAGGCCAGGCACAGTGGCTCACACCTATAATCCCAGCACTTTGGGAAGCTGAGGAATCACGTGGTCAGGAGTTCGAGACCAGCCTGGTTAAAATAGTAAACCCCCTCTCTACTAAAAATACAAAAAATTAGCCAGGTGTGGTGGCAGGCACCTGTAATTACAGCTACTTTGGGGAGCTTGAGGCAAGAAGCTCATGAACCTGGGAGACAGAGGTTGCAGTGAGCCAAGTTCCCACCACTGCACTCTAGCCCAAGTGACAGTATGAGACTCCATCTCAAAAAAAAGAAAAGAAATGCATAAAGACTGTGGTCCATGTAGCATTTTACCTTGAAAAAGACTGAAGGTTTGCCATGGAAGTGGGCTGGGAAGGCTGACAACTGGTGAGTTTTTGTGAAGTTGTGCAAGGAAGGTAATCTGAAATCAGACAGAAAGCCATCACAGCAGATGTGAATGGGCGCGGCTCACTGTCCTCGCTTCCAGCACTGGCATAGACACCACAGTTAAGTCATCTCTAGCCGTCTTTAATACTGAAGGATATTTCCCTGTCTTTGCAAGGTAGGTCCTTTAAGGCATGTATGTATAATATAATAGATGCTGTATCATTAAAATTGAAATTCTGATCCAATGTGGAGCCTTCTTTTTCCTTACCTTCTCTGTCACTCCTGGAAATTCTTTGATAGCTTTCTTAATAGCACTTATAACTTTTCCCAACAGCAGAAGGCTTTGGAAATTATAGTGATGTCTAAAACTGCTACACCAACCACTGCTGGCACATAAAGGAGCCATAATAAAACTCTTCTGCAGGATTTGGTAATTTTCATTTAAGCTCTGAGTATAGATTTTGTTTCCCTTTTGCAGGAAATGCTTGGCAATTTGAACCAAAACACTTATATTTGTCTGGAATATTGAATGAGTTTTTTTTTTCCTTTTAGACTAGAGAAGACCACAAATATGAAAGAGTAGAAAAAGATAACATTTTGGATAAAGCTCCCTGGCAGATATTTGAAATGTGTCTATATGTTTGGGCATTTGTGTATTTCTACACGGTTTGGTTTGCAGAAGAAATGTGAATAAGCAAATTCAAAATTCATGTTTGACTCAAATGATTTTCCAATTTATCATGCACATTGAAACAAATTCAGGTTTTCAAAACAAGTGTTATAGTGAACTGACTCTACTTTTGATGATAAATATTAAAACTTTGATATTAGAATCATTATATGTCATGGCTAGAAAACTGGAAATCTACCATCATCTCTCATATGTGAGACTGAGCACATTTAGGAAATGACTTCTATGATAAGGAAACAATCCAGGAGAGTTATAATTTTAATATAACTAGTCATACCTTAAACACAAATGAAAGACCTGGGCATGGGGTTTCTCATGGAGAAAGGTCCTGACTCAAATATCCACCATGTCTATTAAAATGCTACCTGAGATAGTTTCTAAGGATGCTCAATGACACAGAGGCATTTCTACAAAAAAAAAAAAAAAAAAAAAAAAAAAAAAAAAAAAAAAAAAAAAAAAAAAAAAAAAAAAAAAAAAAAAAAAAAACAAGTTTTCAACAAAATCTGCCCCTTTTCTTCTCTTCAGTTACCTGTCAGAGAACATGGTGTTTATCTCTTAAATTTCATAAATTGATACCAGTTTCCCGTTGATTATCCCTGTATAAGACCTTTATGGGAATTGCTTTCCCATACTTATTATGAACATTTTAATAGAATGTGAAAACATAGAAGATTTTTCAGAAAACAGCCATAGGAAGTATTAAAGACATGGAAATACTTCCTAAAAGCATAGGAAGCATCTGTAGGGTGATTCAGGCTCTCAGCAGAAAAGACAAAGAAACATTTTAATAAGCCTAGGATTTTTCCAAAGTCCTCTCTTGATCTTACACCCCACATTCGGTACATCAAAAAATCTTATTGGTTCTACCTGCAAAACCCATCTACAATCTTGTAACCTCTTACCACCCCCGTTGTTAAGTATCCTGGTCCAACCCACTACCATCATCTCCCTGGAATAAGAAACTCCTAACTAGTCTTCTTGCTTTTCTTTTGACCCTTGCCCAGGCTGGTCTCAAACTATAGTCCTACTTGTCTTTAAAGCTATGCCATTGTTCCACATTTTGTTCAGGATAAGACAACTCATCTCCTATGACACTATCTTGTTACACTCCAGTCACACTGGCCTCACTGATGTTCCTGGAATATGCCAGGCATAACCCACTTCCTACCTTGAAGATTTTGCTCAAAGGTCACTACCTCAAGGAAACCTACCCTGACTAATATCTTTAAAAAATGGAAAGGACTCTTCAACACACACACACACACACACACACACACTCTCTCTCTCTCTCTCTCTCTCTCTCACCCTATTAACTCCCTTTACATTGCTTTTCCCCAACTCCCTGCAATATTTATCTCTTTGCACCAGGCCAGATAATTTACTTTTTTACCATGATCATTGCATTTTCATCTCTTTCGTCCTCTCATTAGTGTATGAGTGCTCTGAAGACAGGGATCTTTGCTGTCTCACTGATATATTAAGTATTAAGTATATTAAGTATTAAAAACAATACCTGGTTTATAACATGTGCTTCCTAAATACTGAATGAATAAATCACTTTCAAGTTCATGAATGTTAACATGAGGAAGAATTTGATTTCTTTCACTAGAGAAGTCAACTTCTTTCACTGTTCTCCACTAGAGAGAAAACCAAGAGAGAGAGAGAGAGAGAGAAAGGACAATAATAAAATAAGGAAAAGTTTTTTTGACAATAAGAGAAAGCAAAGCTATTAAAATTCATTGTCAACAACAATCAAAATAAGCTACCTGAAGGAAATATCCTTTGATCATTCATGTGTTTTTTGAGAGATTATATGGCTTCGTTGGTTAAGTTATCAGTTGAAACATAAACCAGAAAATATGGGGTAAAATTCAGACTTCTAACATTCAATGAGTATTAGACATTGGCCACATGTCTACAGAGAGATCTCTGCTACTCACGTTCTGTTCTCCTCTAAAATGATATCATTGACTCAATGTGTTTGAAGAGTTTCAAACACAATTTATTTTCATTGATTCTGTCAGAGTGGAACTTAACAATCTATATGGCATTGCATTTTCAGCTATACAATCCTTGATGATAGCCTGTCTCAATAAATTAAATAGAGAGTTCAAATTCATTGATTATTCATTTTTTGAGCAAGACGGAAGTCACATTTCCTATCACACAGAAACAGAATAACTTCTATTACCGCAATATAGTTAGGAAAGCTGGGGGTTTTGTTTGGTTGGTTTTTGGTTTTTTGTTGTTTTGAGATGAAATCTCACTCTGTCACCCAGGCTGGAGTGCAGTGGTGCAATTATGGTTCACTACAGCCTCAACCTAAAATTACTGTATTTTCTCTCCCCTTCCCCAAAAGAGTTCATTATGCATATTTCCACTACTATGATCTGCACTCAACAATCAGATTGTTAGAGTTGGGAACATAGGAGAGTATTTCTGTTTATTTTGACATGTAGAAATTCTGTTGAATCTGATCTGAAGAATTTCTCAAATGTATCCTATTTTATTTAACTGATAATTTGCTTCTCAAAATATTATTTCTTGCAATTATGCCATTGGTCAGAGAGAGGGCTGTCTTTCTAGTTAGTGGGATAGGACTAGAATCAGTTCTTTTTTTCTCGAAGTAACGTGGTCTTTGCACAGCCTAGTAACCCACGGGTAAAACAGACAAGACTTAAGGTCACCACTGGCCAGACCTCCCAATGGTGCCTACAGGCTCCCAGTGAAATAGACTCTACCTTGAACAGCCAGGGGAAGCATTGGTGGGTCTCAGCAAGTACAAAGGTGTCAGGACAAGCCTCTCTGAGACAGCTAGACTTGTTCCCAACCCACAATGAAAGTAGCCAGATATTCAGAAAGTGGACTGACCAGGCACAAAGAAGAAAACAAAAATACAAACAAACAAACAAAAATAAGTTTTCCACATAAGCTGCCAAAAGTCAATCCCTTTATTTTATTTCAAGTATAGCATTGTCTTAACTCAAAGTGCTCTGCTAAATTGTGTCAACTAGCTTTGTAACTAAGACCTGCAGGCTTTAATTACCTTAAGGAGAAAGTCTGGTGTCCAAAGAAAGTCTCATGACAAACTGAGTTTTGCTTGGGGGTGGGAGAAGGCCCAGGAATGAGGCTGTCTTGGGGATCCCCTGCCAAATCAAATATCTCTTCATCATTCATGGTGATGAGACTGGTGATCCACGTAATTAATATACGCTCACACAGAAGTAAACATGAAACGATTAAACAGGAAGTCTTTAACCAGGCAGCAGGCAGCAGGGAGGTGGGGGGAGGAATTAATGGATAACAGTCTTAGAAACACAGGCGAGTAGCACATGGTATTTTTAAACGAACCTTTGTTCCTGGTCTAAAATCAAATGGGTGCTAAAACTTTTCTCTCCACAACAGCCTGGACAAGGTGGTTTGGAGCCAGTGTTACGCCCAGAATACTTACACTCTGGCAGTTACAGCATAGTATATGTGATAACTATATTCCATATATGAAATAGCAAATTCAAAAACAACTGGTAAGAAAAATAGTTGTTGAATAATTTGTACTCCTTAAAGACTAAATTTGGAGGAACAGCAGATAGCTTGAGAGCCTACTATGACTGGCCTTTAAACAGTAGATCTATTGTGGTGGGCAGGGGGATTAAGGGTGGGGTCTTTATTTACGAGTTGAATAGGAACCAGGCACCATGTGAACTGCTGGGAATAAGTCATCTCATTTAACAGCAAATACATCTTATTTGAACTCTCTGATATCATGCATGTTTTTTCTTGCAGAATACACAGGGTTAATATATGGGCCCTATTCAGCAAGCGAAGTTCAAGATATGCACGTCCTATTTCCAACAGATAAATGGCACAAAGAGAGGAGAAAACACACTAACTGCAGAATCTCTTGATTAAAGCCTCCTTGTACAGAGATTTTAAGATGAGGCTGGCTTGCTTTTTTAATGTTTCAATTAGGGAATTAAGCTAAAAGGAAAAATAAAAATCTGCCCTGCAGTTTTCTGCATCAGGAAAATAAGTTGTGATAGGATGTCACTTTTGATCCTTTCTCAAATGATCTGAGTTATAGTTGAATGTTACCAGGAACCACAGTTTGGGTTTCATTAGCGGTAAGTGTAGAACGTCTAAGTTCAGGACTTCCCTATAGAGTTTGACTGTGGGCAGCGGGCGAACATCTAGGGACTACCATCACCAGCATAAGAGTCAGCTCAGAAGTCTTTTCCTGCCCCAGAAAGGAAGAATCACACCTTTGGCAGAGGCTTGAAGGCAGGATGACTAATACTGTATTTATAGGAACCCCAAAAGAAACACCCCAAACCCTTTGGCTCTTGCCTGTTCCTTGTCTGCTGAAACGCCTATTGCATCATATTTTTTTTTAAGTCAAGCAAGACCCAGCATGTAGAGAGGAGGCAGCTGGTAATTTTGCTACTGTTATAAAACACAGCCTTTGATGAAGGCATCGAATGGTATCCCCACTTGTACAGGTAAGGAAACAAGAATTAGAGGAGGTTGACTTTCTTCCTTGTCTATTACCACATTGAGTAAGTAGCAGAATCAGTTGAACTCAGGCAGTTTATTGTGAGGTATATGTTCTCTGCTCTTCCCTACCCTATCATGAGGGTAGTATCAGTCACACAGTGTAAACTGCCCTCTACCAGGAATACAGAAACATACCACAGCAAATGGAAAATCAGAAAGATGAAGAAAAAGGGACTAGTGATTCCCAGCTAACATTGTAAACATGGTAACAGCATAAACACTGCATCTAGAGGGATACAGAACTTTTACTTCATTTTTTTTCCTGAAATTTCAATCCTTTCCAGTGAATCTGGATTTTTTAAATTAAATATTAGTAAGGATGTATCCTGGAGCCAGGTGAACCAAATTGATGTTTTCCTTTAAGATTCTAATGCACTTGCTGCAAATACTGGTGATGAACCCTTAAGTGGGGCCTGAACAGAGGCTGAACCCCTTGGATTTAATGCTGCTGGGAGGCCTGACGTCCCTTACTCTGCTTTCTTGGAATAACGCTGATAAAAGAAACAGCCTAAGGGGAAATCCTACCAAAATAACTCCATTTTTTTTATTTTTGCTTTCATGAAGACTTTCAACTCAGGATGTTTAATCTGTTTTCCATAGACAAGTCCTTGTGTTTTCACATTCTCATTATTTGTGAAAAGTGCAAAAAGGAACAGAAAATTACCACAATAAAATTAGAAAAGCAAAGTGTAAAATTTGAAAACTGGATGGAATATTTCTGGATGGCTTGCATTTTGAAAGCTCATTATTTCAGCTCCAAAATTAAGTAAATTTTTTTGGACTAAATATAATTTTATAACCATAAAAACAGTTTTAGAACCATTTCAAAGGCTTGACAAGTTTGACCAAACTTCTTAAAACCATTCTGTCACCCAAAGGGCAGTGCAAATGAATAGAGGAACAAAGTGCACATCAAATGTTTCATTAAATAAGTGCAATTGGCAAAACCTTTAATCCACCTCACAGCGCTAGGCACACCCTCCAAAAACAGATGATAAATAGGAAAAACATGGTGAGGCTTTGGTCATGCAACACATCTGTTCACTTAGCTGGGTCATGTTTTAGATTTGGGCCTAACAAGATTTGATTGTCTTTATGTACAGTGACAGCAATGTAATGAATGTTGTTTGAACTCTGAATTGTATAAATACATAGACATGTTGATTTGAGAAGAGAAAACAAAGCATGTGAAAATTGGCAAAATACCCATTTCAAGAATTACAGATACTCTTCTTTATAAAAAAAAAAAAAAAAAAAAAAAAAAAAAAAAAAAAAAAANAAAGAAAGAAAGAAAGAAAAGACTAGCATGCAAATGGTAGACCACCCACGAAGTGCAACTAAAATCTGAACATGAACAAAATAAAATGTTCTCCGGTCAGTACAATTCCCAAAAGTATTAACTTTAAAAAGCTCTTCATTTAATTCAATGACCTTAAAATATTTCATTGAAATACAGACTCCTTTTGTGTAATCAGTGGAAGTCCTCTCACATATATGAAATGAATTGAGGTCATTAGAAAAGGCCAATAATAATGATAGTTGCTAGTATTTATGGGGCACTTTCTATGGGTGAAACAGAAGTATTATACATGTTATCTTATGCAATCCTATCATCAAACCTATAACATAAATATTAAATGAAACATGCACATTTATCAAATAAAGGAACGCTAAGACACTAAATACATTGAATAATGTAAGGCTAAGACACTAAATACATTGAATAAACACATAGCAAGATTCAAACTCAGGCCCATCCTAGTCTAAGACATGTGGCCTTTCACTACAATATGCTGACATTTAATAACTCTTTTTTCCTACAGTAGGTATAATTAGACTGCAGAGAATAAAATTCATTACTAACAACAAAAGAGAAACACATAACCTCAAAATAAGGACTCAATCCCTAGAAGAAAAAAATTTAATGACAAAATCTTCCCAGGAAACAAATAAGCAATTAAATTGGGCAAATGTGCACTCAATTTGAAAGAAACAGAAAATGGAAAATGTCCAATAATAATTCAAAATAAATCTGTCTCAAGCAATGAAGAAGTCATGAATAGGGTAATCTGAATGTTTTCTCTCTGTAGAAGTAAAATGTCTACGTGGCACCAAAAGAGCCTAATTAAATATGGGGAATGTTCTTTGCCCCCATTTTTCTCTGATGATCCTGGCTACCAATAATTATTCTTTTACGCTTTGCTTTTCTACTCCACTTAATACCCGAATGACTTGTAGGCCACTTCACTTTATATTGTTAATTTCTTTTTATATGTTTAGGTATCTACAATGAGATTTAAGCTCCTCAAAGAAGGCAAGAATATGTTGTACTTTTTTGTATGTCCATATGCCCTGCACATAATGTGCTCAACCAACTGTTGGTTTAATTCAGGCTGAGACTTCTGCCACTAAGATTACCTAGACACCAAATTTAACTAAATGGTAGCATAATGGCTATAGTTACCTTGGCAACCTTTGACAGCTTTTGCAATGCAATCTGTATTTTCAATGAAAAGCATCCAATTCTTTGCAACAGACATCATCCTTTTGCCCTTTAGTAGGCAGACCACTGTATTTGCAAGCAACTGGTACAGGGTGAAGCTTGTGATATATTTGAGGTATGTTTCCCAAAAGTTCTATTTCACTTTAATTTCCGCCATGTAAGAATTCGTCAAGGAAACTCTAAGCAGCACAACAGATTACATGATCTACTGCAAAATAGGAAAGACCATGACTGGAAAGAAGGGAATGGAGCAGAGCTTGAAAAACACTACCATGAAGAGTAAATCAGATCCACTAGAATAAAGAACACAAACAGCGGACGGATGAGACAGAGTACCAAGCCTTTAAGATGTGTAAGTGAAAGTTAAGATTTAAGATGTTCTACAAATGTTTATTGAGTGACTGAAGGAATGAATGCATAATATCAGAGTTCCTGCACTTCACTGCATTTGAGAGAGTAGACGCATAATGACAAGACAGTAAAAGGGCACTGAAGGTCAGAATTAAGAGGGCCTTAAGGGATACATTTAAGCTGAAACAACCAAGAGTTCTTTGGGAGTGGTGCAGAAAAACTGAACATTGTGTTGTATTGCTTTTGAAAACTCCCAAGAAGTTTTGGCCAATGCTGGCAACCATGCAATGCATTAAAGAGTGATGGCCACATTGTGCCTCTCGGAATCATCCAGGTGGCTGGATTAAAAGGGGGTGTACCACTTAGCAAACTCTTTCACCAGCTGTCTCTATGTGTGAATTTTGAAGCTGCCAAACCAGACACGAATGGCGCGTTGGCCTCTACAGTCGCACAAGCGCAGTAAGCCACTATCGCAGATGTGCTATGTTCACACAATATTCACGGTGGCTAGAGGGCAGCTAACTTCCTCAGAGGACGCTGGGTACACCAGCTGCTGGTGACAGCAATAGAATCAGATAGGTTCTGCCCTGTAGTTTTTAAATGCTGCCTGCTTTAAAAAGCAGAGCCTCCAAATAATGCAGCAGCTAACAAGTTTGCAAAGGAAATGCACTTGCAATATGCAAACCAGAGCAGCTGGGTATCCAACTGTGTAAAGAATCACAGAGGGCTCTTCTTTTCTCTCAAACTGATATTACTCACCCGGGTTTTATGGAGTTGAAAGCATATGCTTAAGTATAATTATTCAACAATTCAGACCAATTTCCACATCACAGCCACATAAATAGGATATTTCATTCCACCTAGGTGGTGACAATGTGACTCTTTTGCCTGGGTATTTCTGATGAGCCTTATAAACCAGTGGCTCAAGAGGCAACATTATGAGATTAATTTGAAAAACAAGATATTTCATACATACACAATATATGTAACTCTGTATAAGTAAAGAAAACAAATCACCATCTAGATTAAGAAAGAACATCACCAGTACAACTCAAATCTCTCCTCTATGGCTTCATGTTGGTAACCCCCAGGACCAGCTGCATAATTTGAGGGGCCCAGTGCAAAAATGCAAGGTCCCTTCTTCAGAATTATTAAGGTTTTCTAGACAGTGACAACACAACATGAAACCATACCCAGGGTCCTTCTAAACTCAGGGCTCTGTGTCACAGGTCACATTCCCATGAAACTGGTCTGGTAGTTCCCCCACTCAGCACTCAAACAGAGGGAGAATTACTCTGGATTTTCTAGATATGAATGCAATGGTTTTTCTAGGCTTTGCACAATATATAGTAATTAAATATCATGTGTTTGAAATTTATAAACATGCTATATATCTGAAATCATGTTTCTAAGATTCATCTATGTTGCTGTATAAAGTTGTCATTAATATATTTTTATTGCTTATGTTATACCAATTAATGTACTATATGTTTAAACATTTTCCTATTGAAGAACATTCAGGTTGTATCCAGTTTTCATGTTTGTTTCTATAAGAAACAATGCCTTTAGGAAAATGTTTGCAAATGTCTCCCGGGAGTCCATGTTTAGGGTTCCATATGTTTTAGGTATGTTTCTCCTAAACAGCAAAGAACTCCACTGGGTTTTCATCAAGTCTGACAATCTGTCTTGTTTCTAGTGAAAATGGTCCATTTACATTTATGTGGTTATTGGTATATTTTGATTCATTTCTATCACCTTACTCTATGCTTTATATTTTTCCTCCTCCATGTTTCTTTTTTTTCTTCTATCTTACCTTGATTTTCATTTCAATTTTTCTCTACTGCTTTAGTTGAATTCTTCCTTATTCTGTCCTTAGAATTTTAGCATATCTAAATATCAATGTCTCAGGTTAATAACTCATCATATCTTAATTCTCTAGTCAAATAATGCTGAAACTATAGAATGTTTTAACTTATGTCACGCTCCTTCAAATTTATAAGTTAATGTCATTCAGTATTTTAGTTCTGTCTTATTATTTTGCCCTATAAAATAGACATTGTTAATATTATTTTATACTGTCAGTAATTATTTAGTTTTATCTACATGTTTATCCATTTCTTGGCTCACATGTCTTCTTATATATCAGACATTCCTTCTAGAGTCATTTTTATTTCATCCAAAGTATAGCTTTTAGAAGTTCCTTTAGTTAGAACCTTATGATAGTAAAATTGCAGTTTTATTTAAAGACCTATTTGGTTTTGGTTCCCAAAATACAGTTTTACTTGCTAAACAACTTAAGATTGACAGATACTCCATCTCAACACAGAATTCATGCTATGGCATGGTGTTGCTATTAATCTAATTTTTGTTTCTTTCTAGAAAAGAGAATAATTTTTAAATTGTCTTTTTGTCTTTGGTATACCCCCAGTGCCGCCACAATGTATATAGGTGTAGATTTCTTTTTATTTTTTTGTTTGTAATAAATTTTGCTCACATCTCTGATGATTCAGATCTGTCATCAGTTTGAAAAACATCTCAGCCACTATACATCCAAATATTGCCTCCTTATTCTCTCTGTTGTCTCAAATTTAAAATGCTAGATCTTCTCATTATAACCCCTGTGTCTCTCAATTTTCTATTGTCAGTCTCCTTTTTCTGTAAGCTATATTCTGGTTTATTTCTTCACATTTATTTTCCTATTTACTCGTTCTCTCTTTAGCCATGTCTACTTACTATTAAACTATTCATGATTTTATTGCAATAAATGCAGTTTTCATTTTAAGGGTGTTATTGTCTTTTTAGGAGCCAAATTAGTCCAAAACTAAAAACTGAGTGGTATATATCTATTTTTCCAATTTCAGTAGTTGACTATTGATTCTTATCTAAAAGGAAGCTTTCCAGGCATGACTTGCTGAGGAATGGGGCCAAGCAGCTAGTCTTTTTATTCTCATTTCAACCAATTAGCCAGGACAGTGTTGATTATCTCATGTTGATGACAGGTCTATTGTCTCAGTCTATATCAATAAATGGCATGGAAAAGGAAAGCCCTTTGCATGTTGTTAGTGTGGTCCATGGTACTTTTGTTTCTGCTTTCACTTTGGGGCAGGTAACAACAGTATAGGACTGCTTAAAATTCAGCCAGTGCTTAATTGAAAAGGGAGCAGATCTTCAGTGAAGGCTAGGCAAATACAAATCAGTGCTTGAAGATGTCAATGCAGATTAGAGAGCAATATAGAAATGATATAGCAAAGAAGTGAGGAGGAGGAAAAAGAAAAAAACTAAGGTAGGAATACGGATGGACTGCTTACTCAGTTCTAGCGGCCTGATGTCAGTAAATGTGTGATGGAGCTGTTAAAACTACCAACCACCAGCGTAGACTTTTTTTTTTCCCTGAGATGAAATCTCATTCTGTCATCCAGGCTGGGGTACAGTGGTGTGAACTTGGTTCACTGTAGCCTCCTCCTCCCAGGTTCAAGCAATTCTCCTGCCTCAGCTTCCCAAGTAGCTCAGACTACAGGCACCTACCACCATGCCCCACTAATTTTTGTATTTTTAGTAGAGATGGGGTTTCACCATGTTGGCCAGGGTGGTCTTGAACTCCTGACCTCAAGCAATCTGCCAACTTTCTTCAAAAACTTTCTATCCTCTTAGACTGTGTGTCTACGTGCATGTGTGTGTGTGTGTGTGTGTGTGTGTGTGTATATCCCATAATTTATCTTATACATATAGCATACATATTTTAAACCTAAACTATATGATATACTTGAGTATCATACTTGATATTTAATAATACTATAGGCTGTGAATATGGTAGAGACACAGCTTGCCAATTACATTTTTAGCAGTCATACCAAAAAATGAATATTTCATAAGAAACCTAAAGGGATTACTTTTTGATTCTTTCATTGGAGAAAGAAGACTATCATCTGAAGAGGCAGCTTAAGGGGACTGTTTAGATGTTGTAAAGAGCCATCAAGTTTATTATTTGTGACATAAATGGAAACTTTTAAAGTAGATTATGTTCTGACATAAAGAATTCCAGTTAAGACACCAGATTGCAAGGCAAAGACACAAACAGCTGCTGCAGCTTTGAAACTGTACTTACTGCTCACTTGTTCACAAAAATGTTTAGATCAACTTCACTACTTTCAAACTTTCTGCAGACAAGAGGCATGGATGTATTACAGGCCTGGGGAATGGTTTTAGAAATAATCAAAGTCTAACACAAAGCCAAGAAATTTTCAGGGGGTACAAGCCTCCACCTCATGAATGAAGTGTTCACTACAAACACTGTGATATTATTGAAGAAAACACAGGCAACCAACCTATGAAACAAAATGAAAAACTTAAACCATAATAAAATCACTGCTATCATACTGAAGCAGTCCCCAGGGAATCAATAAACAGTTTGGTTTCCAGAGAATATGAATGCTACTTGCCAAAGAGAATCTGAGGCACCAATTCTTCCTCAATGCTATTCTTTCTATTCCAGTTTCTGCCTGTCCAGAGTCCTTCCATCCTTCAAGCCTGGATGAGCATCTAGTTCTCCAGAAAACACTACTTCATTAGCTCCTTCCATTCCTCTAACACATAGGATGTATTTCTCTTCGTTTATGTTTTTACCTTTGAATTCTGTAGCATGCAATTTACATCACTATTCATGCTTGTTATAAGATGATGCCACTTAGAAAATTTCATAGCTATCACAAGGCTTGCTGACTACCACATCATAGTTGTGGTTTAACAATTCAATGATGCCAGTGAGAAAAATATTATTACTGTTGCCTCATTATATGCTTGGCACATAGAAGACAGTTGGTAAATATGAGCTGACTAGGTGTCAATTTTTGACAAAGAAACGAAACCTCAAAGTTACTTTCAAGTTTACACAGTTAAGAAACAGCAAAACCACGTCTTAGCATACACCTTGATCTGGTTCCCAATCAAAGGTGCTTTCCATTACCAGGGCTGCCTCTCATATTCTGCCTTGTTATTACATGCTCACATATTCTCACACACAAAGAAGCATGACACACTCAGATATATGCTCACACTCTCACAGTTACTCTTAGACACATTCACACACAGGCATATATACACACACACAGCACATATGCACCCACACATTCACACTTTCTCATATGCTAACATACACACACACACAAGCACACATTCACTCATTCACACATTCTCCCACATTCACACTGACAAGCATATACAGTCTCACACATTCTCATACTCTTACACACACAAGAACACACAGAGCTTACCTACTAGATTGGAATATCTTATCTACCACATTGAAATTGTGTTCCAGTGTGAACAACTAGTAAAAAGTGGTTTTTAGTGCACCCACAGTGAAGCTTGCAAATAAATTGTTTATTGAATTTAAACAAAAGAAATATCTATTCAATAATAAATAAACATGTTTCACTATCCTGAGAAGTAATTTAAATAAATTACAATAAAGAAAAGCTTTTCTATTCTTTCTTAAAGCCCTCTTGTGCTCTACTGAGAAAGGGACTGATTGACTGAAATAAAAAATAATAATAATCCAGGGACAACCGGAAATGAAGATGTACAGGAAATTCGAGGATTTTTTTCTACACATTGTCTCCTGTGCCCATCTGGGAGAATTCTAACCTCCTTCTCAGCCTAGTGCTCATACCTGCAGTCTGAACAGTTGGGGACCACCAAGGAAAGTGTCTTTACTCCCTAGAGGAGCAGACAAGTTGACGAGGCAACAGGGAGCTAACAGGACCAGAATGAGCTTCACAAACTCACAAATCTCTCAAGTCTCTAGCTTTCACACCCACAGCAAACCGCTGTCCCTGGGAGTATTCCTTGGGCCACTTTGTGAGGTGTTGCCTCTGCCTTCAGTGCTAATTGAGAGAGCAGGTGTCTGCATCTCCAGATATTAACAGCTTGAATGTTGTTTGGTGGCACATATTATATCTGCATAAAAACATACCCACTGTAGCAGATCATGTTGGTTGTTTACTTTCTTCAGTTTCTATTACCCTGTACAATGAATATTGAATATTTTAGAAGTATGATTTGAGGGTCATCAGTTAAATCATTTAGCTTGAGTTATCACAGTTTGTGAATTAGCTGGGGTGGGGAGTGGAGATGGGTCATGAGTAGAACCGGGGGAAAAGATGATGCTAAAGAAGCATTACCACCCTTGTCCAGAATCAGGGTTTTGATTAGCTGCCCTGGGTGAAAACTGACTGCTACCATGTGGTTACATTTTCCAGGGCAAAATAAATCAATTAAAAATGTCTACAGAGGAGCCAAGTATTACAATCTTTTCATCTGTTTCTAAGAATTACTTCATCACTAGTACTAGTGATTTTAGGAATATATAAACAAAAAGAATACCAATACAATGTGCATTATGGGCATGATGGATACACGAAAAGCCCAAACTTCACCACTAAACAACCTCTCCATGAAACAAAATTGCATTTGGACGCCTTAAACGTATACAGACATTTTTTTAAAAATCCCAAGGTTTTATTCTAATGTTTAATAAATATATAACTCCTTTGTTAACATAAGAAACACTTTATGAATGATGAGAATGTATTGACACCAATTAATGTCCTTCTGGGCCGGCGCAGTGGCTTACGTCTGTTATTCCAGAACTTTGGGAGGCCAAGGTGGGTGAATCATGAGATCAGGAGATCAGGACCACCCTGGTCAACATGGTGAAACCCCGTCTCTACTAAAAATATATCCATCTCAAAAAGAAAAAAAAAAAAACCTTCCGAATTACAGGAAGAACATAAAAGTTGCTAAGATTGCAAGTTGGTGGTAAACATGTTTCATATATGAAAGTTAAGTACTAATAATAATTACTATTGTTCCTAAAGTACTATGGCTAATGCTTTATCTCAATTGGTTTTTACAGCAGCCCATGAAATTATTCCCATTTTAAAGCTCATTCCCATTTTAAATCTCAATTTTTTTGTATTTAAATGTTTTTTTAATTTCTAATTAGTCCCATTCGAAGCTCAGGAAATTTAAGAGCCTTTCCTGAGGACATGCAAGCTAGTATGTAACAGAAAACAGTCTAGATGCAAACCAGATCTTCTCATTTTAATTTGAGTGCCTCTGGGATCTGTTGGAGGCATGAATGTGTTTTGACCCAAGTCCGCTAGTCTTCACACAGTGACACAGCCGACAAATTAACAATATGAGCCCCAGAGGGTCATTGGTGAAAATAATGACCAAGATGGTTTTTCATGCACAACACCTATTTAGTTAAAAAGAAATCACAAACCTATTTTATTTTAATCTCTTAAGTGTTAGAGGGAGTGAAGGTATAGGAATACTTTCTGGGCTAGATTTGAATCTAAGTATTTGTATCCTTAAAGCAGAATCTGTCAACAGCAACACTATTGACATTTGGGGGCAGCTATTTCTCATATGTGGGGGTGATGGAGACTGTCCCATGCATCTTGGGCTACTTTTCAACATCCCTGGCCTCCACTCACTAGATGCCAGTAGTGACAACCAAAAATGTGTCATTTTTGACAGACATTGTCTCCCTAAGAAGCAAAATTCACCCTTCCCGTTGTTGAGAACCATAGACTTAGAAGTATGATTTATTTTTTCTGTACCTGAATGGAGTTCTGTTTAATCTGAACTAAAAAATGTAACTGAGAAATGTTCCACACTTCCTTCAGATGAAAAAGAAATCCCCAAACAGACTATTTTCCCCACCAAGTGTGAGAGAATTTGCCTGACCACATATTACCAAGAGCAACTATCCTGTAGCTGACAGTGACTTCTCTGACCTTCAATTTTCTGCCACAGGTGGGACATTCACCATAGATTGTATCCTGATACCACAAAAGCATGCTGTGAGCAGTAACATACTTGAAAGATGTTAAGGATTAGGGGGAATTTTGTCATTCAAACATTTTTAGGTAAAACATGACAAATGTATGAAATGTGGTGCTAGAACCCAAGGGGCTCTGTGCCAGTGTGCAATGAGTAAGAAAGGAAACCAAAACAAAAGAAAAAAAAAAGTGGTGAACACATATGATCAAGTGATTTCCAACAAAAGTTCCAAAGTAATTCAATGGAGACATAAAAGTTTTCTCAACAGTGGTGCTAGATCAACTGGATGTCCACATGGAAAAAAAATTACATTAAACATTAACTTTTACCATACAACTTTTACAAAAGTTAACTTGAAATGACCAAAGATCTAAATGTGTAACCTAAAACTACAAAAGCTCTTAGAAGGATATATAGGTGAAAATCTTCACAACTTTGGGGTAAGTAAAGATAGAAAAAAAAAGAAATAAAAATAAAAATAAAATATATATATATATATATTTATGAGATACTGGACTTCATCAAAATGTAAAACTTTTTCTCTTTGAAAAGTAACATTAATTAATTAAGAGGCAAGACTTATTCTGGGGATAAATATTGGCAATACATCTAGCATACAAGAATTGGTAACCAGAATACATAAAGAACTCTCAACAGCTAAAGAAGACAAACAACAACCCAATTTTTTAAATGAGCAAAAAATGTGAATGAACATTTCACAAAAGGAAAGATATATACATGGTCAGTAAGCACATGAAAAGATGTTTCACATCACTGGTCAAGAAAATGCAAACCAAAGCCACAGAAGGATAACACTGCACATGCATTAGATTTGCTAACATGTAAAAGGTTGGCCATACCAAGGATGAAGGTTGGCATGATGACGAGGAATGAACACTCATACAGTGCCAATGGGATATAAAATGGGATAAACACTTTGGAAAACAGTTCAATCATTGCTGAAAATGTTAAAATATACCTACCATACAATCCAGCCACTCCAGTACAAACAAATATGCCCATATTTGAATATGAAAATATTCATAGTAGCTTTCTTTATAACCAAATACTTTGAAAAACTCAAATTAAGATATATACATACAGTGGAATACTACTCAGCAATAAAAAGAAAGGTACTATTAATATATATAATAATATGGATGCATCTCAAAATTATTACATTAAGTAGAAGAGACCAGTCAAAAAAGAAAATATACTATATGATTCCATTTGTATAAATTCTATAACACCAAAACCAATTTGCAGTGATAGGAAACAGGTTAGTGTTTCCTGGGGTTGGTGTGGAAGGAGACATGAATTTCAAAGAAGCACGGGGAAATTTATACAATGACAGAGACGTTTGCTAACTTGATTGTGATGATGACTTTAAGGGTGTGTGCCTATCTCAAAACTGTTGAAATTGTACACCTTAAATATATGGAGTTTATTGTACTTCAATTATAGCTCAATAAAATACAAAGAAACAAGTTGTAGGAAAAGAAAAAGTTTTATCTATCTAATAGAAATTGTGATGAAGGACATAATTCACCCCAAACCTCTATTATTCCAAAGTAACTACTAAAGACAATTTTGTTAGTTATGTGTTGCATAAACACCCAACCCATGACATAGTTGTACTTGGGAACCAGTCTAACTAGTGTATCTTGACTTTCAGGCCAGAATTTAAAATAACAAAAACATACACACACACACACACACACACAGAGAGAGAGAGAGAGAGAGAGAGAGAGAGAGAGACACGGAAAGAAAGAGAAGAGAGAAAGAGAGAGAAATACACTCACAGCACAATTCTATTCAAAGCAAAATCACCTGTGTTAACAAGTATTTCTTCGTGATATTCTCTGCATTTTTTCTTTATTTGAGGCTGTCATAGTTCTGTCATATTTTTGTTCAAAAAATAGCTAACCTTATTTAAATAAAATGATACACCCTTACAGAGTGAAGTATTTGACCTGAGTTTATATTAATGCTTCAACTAATACCAAGGGTTACAAAAGCTTAAAAATCTTTGAGATGCATTAATAAGGTCAGTTCTGTGTGTTTTATATTTTACGCATGGGAAACCCAAACTGAAGCAAAGTTATATTAAGTTGCAGTTGTGAAGGTGGCAGACCTGAAAGATGTATACTCTGAGTGAGGTCTCACTCAAGTCCCTCATCTAAGCTAAGTCAAACAATAAATGAATTTAATATTATTTGAGTCACAACAAAGAGACTAAGTTAACAACAAAAAAAAAAATCTAGATTTATATTTTCTCATTTGGCCACTTTGGACATCTGTTTTCTGGAAAAAACAAAAAAGCCTGAAAACCAACAAACTAGGACTTGAATAGTGGTTAGGCGTATTATATTTTTGCACTCGTAAAGAACTGTAATTCTGTGGCTTATAGTCACTTTTTGTGCTTCTCTGTGTTTCTCTCTCACAATGGTGAATTGCATATTACATCACAGGTTAAGCATTATATAGATTTAGGGTGAGCTGACCCATGCTGACACAGTGTCAGGCTCTCACATCAGAACTTGGGCTTCACTACATGTGGCCAGTGTAGACATAAGTGAAAACATTATTTGCAAAGACATTATGCTCTTTTCTTTTTACTCCAAAATCAGCAAACACCTTGATACAAATGATGTTATAATCCAAAAGATGGGTTAGCACTTAGAGAGCAAAATAAGGCAAAAGAAAAAAAACAGATCAGAATAAAGGAAAAAGATAGATAATATGCAAGCAAACAAGACACAAGATAAACCTAACAAAAATCTAAATTTAAAAAGCAAGCAGACCATAAGCAAGTAGACTCCAAAAAGTAGGGGCATGAATATCAAGAGTTGCACACAAATATAAGCAAACTTATTCTAATTATTTTTTTAAATGGAAGTAATGATAGCCAAGATGAAGAACACACTGTGATTTAAACACACAGATACACAAAACAGGGGAGACACACTAAATTTGAAGCGTGGCTTTATAACTTTCTATCCCTGTGGTCTTGGCCAAGCCATTTAATTCTACTCTTCTTCAGTTTGTCCAGTTTAATCAGAATAGTAAGAACATAATCAAAGAAAGGTTGCTATATGAATTAAGTAAGATAATGCTGATTAAGCACTTAACACAGAGCAAGAAGCATTATATACCCAATAAACTGTAAATAGTTTTATAAATGTATTTAGGATCTCTAATGGAGAAAAATCTAATGTCATAGAGCAACAAATCAGTTATGCTAAGGATATATTAATACTATACATCTACATCAAAAGCATCTATAAAATGTGTCAATAATCATGTAAGAGAAACTGAGAAAATAGTCCTAATAATCTACAATGATATAGTTCATCCAAATGATTAATAGTAGAGATAGTAGAGGAAAGAGAAGGGACCCAAAATGAAATTAGTGTTATTCAAATTGTTTTCTTGACTTAAAAGACAGTTTCAATATAGATTCACAGAGGGCCCCAGAGAACCACCCAAAAACAATCCCAAAACAAAGACATCACCTTTTTGCCATGTTTTTAAATCTAAAAGGTAAAAGTCATATTTTACCAGCTGCAAATAAGAAGGTATGGTTAATTTCAGGTGTCAACCTGATGACATACCCAGATAACTTGCAAAGCATTATTTCTGGGTGTATCTGTGGGAGTGTTTTCAGAGGAGGTTGGCATTTGAATGAGCAGGTTGAGTAAGGAAACTCTGCCCTCACCAGTGTGGGTGGGTATCATCCAGCCTGCTGAGGGCCCTGGGAGAACATAAGGGCAGGGGAAAGGCAAATTCACTCTGCCCTCTTGAGCTGGGATGTCAATCCTCTGCCTTGAACATTAGAATTCCAGGTTTGTGGACCTTC
>NW_016107358.1:5427572-5435197 GCF_001604975.1 Cebus imitator | reverse complement strand
TTTTTTGAGATGGAATCTCTCTCTGTCGCTCAGGCTGGAATGTGGTGGTGTGATCTCAGCTCACTGCAACCTCCGCCTCCTGTGTTCAAGCGATTCTCCTGTCTCAGCCTCCTGAGTAGCCAGGACTACAGGTGTATGCCACCATGCCTAGCTAATTTTTGTATTTTTAGTAGGGGCAGGGTTTCACCATGTTGGCCAGGATGGTCTCAGTCTCTTGACCTTGTGATCTGACCACCTAGGCCTCCCAGAGTGCTGGGATTACAGATGTGAGCCACTGTGCCCCCCCCCACCGACTTATGGGATTTACACCAGTGAACACTCCTGTTCTCAGGCCTTTGGACTCCTGATCCATACAAACAATGAAATAACAAATTTATCTTCTGCAGTAATTTGCTATACAGCAAGAGAAATCTAAAACACTATCTTTAGCACTAAAAAAATGTTTATTTTCTCTGATTTTATTTGTATGAATCTGCTCAGGATAACATTTCATCTTATGAGTTCTTGGAATAAGTGATTGTTATTTTTCTTGCTTTAGATGAGTTAGAGTGATTAACATCTTCAAGACACATGAAACCAGCTGTAGCACAGGAAAACTCCTGTTGCAGAGCTAAGACAACTTGCATTCATCTAGGGACTCATTCTGAGCTCAGCAATCATAGAAAGATTTTGCTTCTCCCTAATTCTTTACAGAGTCATCTTGAATTATGAAAATGTGAAAGTAGTAGGGAAACAAAAGAGAAACATGCATGGTTAAAGTAGGCTGACTGAATTTTTATTACCTTGAAAAATCAGAACGATGAACTTGGTAGCTTCCTCTAAACTCCTTTTATGATCTCTAGGTTGTCCACCCACAGAGTCCACAAGCCTGACCAGAAGGCTCCTTGATTCAACTACTTAGTTCTCCAGACTTTGACACTATAATGTGAATCAAAGCTTCATAAGGATTTCTCTGACATACTCTCCTCTTCTGATTTTACAAATGCCACTTGAGCTGTTTGGGTAATTGGATAATTGTTTCTCATTCTTAAAAAAAAAATTATATTTACCGAGTGTATTAGTCCATTTTCATACTGCTATGAAGCAATACCAGAGACTGGTTAATTTACAAAGAAAAAGAGCTTTAATGGACTTACAGTTCCACATGGCTGAGGCCTCACAATCATTACTGAAAGCGAAGACAGAACAAAGGCACATCTTACATGGAGGCAGACAAGAGAGTATGTTCAGGGGAACTGCTCTTTATAAAACCATCAGATCTTGTGAGACTTATTCACTGTCATGAGAACAGCACAAGAAAACCCACTCCCATGATTCAATTACCTCCCACTGGTACCACTCACATGTGGGGATTATGAGAACTACAATTCAAGATGAGATTTGCATGGGGACACAACCAAACCATATCGCCAAGGATCTCAAATATTTAAGAGTCCAAAAAGATACCACATTTCTGGTCTTCAGAGGGCCACAGCTAAACCATCACAAAATGTAGACACTCATCATATTTTTCAGGCAATAGGCAATTCTATATAAATCAGGGTTTCTCAATCTTGGTACCACTGACATTTTGGGCTAGATCATTCTTTGCTATGGGAGCTGCCCTCTGCATTGTAGGATGTAGGATGTTTAGCAGCATCCTTGGCCTCTAGATGATTGGAGCACCCCTCTTTTCCAGCTGTCACAACAAAAAATAGTCTAGACATCACCCAGTGTCTCCTGGGGAGCATAAGAGCCCTAGTTGAGAACCATTGGTATAAACTCACCAATTAGGTGGTCAAATCCCCACATGCATTTGAAAAGTCACTGTGGGATACTGGGTGATGACCATTTCTATGTCTATAGCAAGCATGCACCTACTTTTTAGGGTTTTGCTTCCCAAAACACTAGCCACAAGCCACATGTGGCTATTAAACTCCTGACATGTGGCTAGTCTGAATGGAGATAGGTTGGAAGTATAAAACAAACATCAATTTCTAGGACTTTGTATTTTAAAACATTAAAAGATTTTATAGATTTTATATTGATTGCATGTTGAAATAAAATATTTTGGATATACCAACTTAAATAAAATGTATTATTAAAATGAATTATAATTGCTTCTTTCTACTGTTTGAATATGACTGCTACAGAATTTGAAATTACATAAGGTTTGCATTATACTTGTATTGGATGGTTCTGTTCCAGAAAGCCAAAGCTCTTTGCATGTGAAGTAATTTTGTTCTTCATTAAGCCAACAGTATTTAAAGAATGCCCAGTGTGTGTGCACCTAAAAATATAGTGGTTGCTTTTGACCCCACCTATATGAGATAAATTCATTTGTGCCAAGTGTTGTCATTTTATTTTACAGATATAAAAGTAGAAACTCAAAAGATAAATCCCTAGAGCCATTATCCCAATTGCAATGCTGAAACTAATTAAATACAACCTATTGCTCCCCATCCCCAAGTAGTTTTCAGTCACCAGACATATATGTCCCTGGAATCATAGCACATTTCTTGTACTATAATTATTATAGAGATAAAAATCAAATCCTAAGAAAACAATTTTCAAACACCTTAGAACAATAAAACTAATATTAGTTAAGAGAAAATAAAAATATTTTTGTTTGATGGGACCCTCAAACAGCATTGCTTTGTATAATAATGTATTGCATATTGAAAAAACAAAAATATTTTTCTTCTCATTTTCCATCACTTTTAGATTTCTTTTGTAAAGATTTATACAATTCATTGCGGTCAGCGCAGACCCCTGACTTTTTATGTATACCTGATTTACATAATGTGCTAGGAGTGTCTCATGGGATACTAAACTTAAGATCAACTGAGTTAATTTGATTTCTTAACTCAGATTTGACTGGGCACTAAACTGAAAATCAACTGAGTTAATCTGCTAGCTTAAGTCAGAGAATTAGAATCATGGTTGCCTTAATTTTTTTCAAGTATCATTGTAATCATGGTCACTTGACTAAGTAGAGCTCCAAAATTTGTGTCTACTCTTTCTGTTAGAAGGAGAATCAAAAACACAGTAAGGGAAAGATTCCACTTTTTTTTTGCTTGAGAACAAAAGTGAGAGTTGGCAACTATAGCTAAAATTACTGAGTTATTTTAGAGTAGCTCATGATGCAACACTTTCCTAGCTAAGGTAGTATCATCTTCTACAAGACCCATTACTCTTCTAGAGGAAGGCACCATTATATTCCTTCACACTACCCAGGATAGCTGAGAAATGCTGCATGCCTCTAGACAGTTGAATAGGACACCCAGAGAAGAGACACCTGCAACTGAGCCCAGTTGACAGCAACCCTGCATGGAAAGGCTCATGTCAGAGGAAGGAAAGAGTTGGGAGATGCCTCCTAGTACACCTGAGTATAGTATACCAGAGAGCAGCATTGTAACATCCCTTCAGAACATGCGATTTAAGTCAGAAACAAGATTACTAATCGCTTCTCGGCCTTTTGGCTAAGATCAAGTGCAGAAACAAGATTACTGGCATGGGTATGTATTTACTTACTCACACTCACTTATTTAGTCATGTTTTTCTCTCATTTTTCAAAAGGTATGTGTCAAGCACTATACTAAACGTCCTATGTTTCCTGGTGAAAGAAAGTGACAAGTAGGCAGCAGTAGGCAATAATCAACACTAGACAATTACTAACACTATGCTAAAAAATGATTCTCAACTTGAATTTGAATACCTACAATGGGAACACTGAGCTGTCTATCAGAGTATTATAAGCAAGGTTTTCAGAAAGTTTCTTCATGCTAGAAGTATTCTATCCAGCTCTTTGTGCTGCAAGTGTGCGTATCCTAGATCTTTCACCATTCAACTATCACATTAAATAATTACTTAATTCAATTTATTTTCCTGAAGACAGTTTAAGTGGTCAATGTGTTTTCCTCTTTGGTAGTAATGGGAAATTCATTAGTATGAGGATATCTGTAGTTACTAATAAAAATTACTTTTTGTTTTTATTATATCAATTGGATATATTACATTAATTCATAAATTTGTTTTTTTAACATCATACATTTATGGAAACACATGAAAACTTGAAAATTTGCACACAATTGAAACTGAATGAGTTATATCAATCCATAAATTTGGTTGTTTCTCATATCATACATTCATGCGAATATATGAGAACTTTACAACCTATGCTCAGTTGTAATTTGTAGGTGGTAGATTAGCCTGTATTAAGTGTTTTTAGTCAGGAAAGCATCTGACCAAAATATGCCAGAGAGTCTATTCCTAACCATCAGATAGCTCAGCTTTGCAAAGCCTAACAAGAGATTTCCTTCCACATTTCCTTCAATTCTGACCCCTCCTTATTTCTAACATCCATCCACCAAATCATTTTAAATTCCATAAATGTTCAAAGAAGCATGTACCCCAAATTAGAAACACTATTCCAGTTTCATTCCTCTAGCAGGTATTTATGGTGGCCAAATTTTACTGTTGTGGGGCTTGGAATTGAGAGTTAGTAATAAGCAATGAAACAACACCAAGCTCAAGTAAGTCCAAGGTAAGATTTGCTCTGCAGGCGTGGTGCTTCTTAGAAGTGGGTTCTAGTGAGAAATGTAACTCATGCCAATAAAATTAACTCCAGAATTCAGTGCTCAAGGCTCTGCTACACAAAAATTCCATTTATTGCAAATTGTGCTATTTCCAATTTCTTTTAGTAATAAAATGCATGAATAGCCCAAAAAGGCTATAAATAGTCAACAATGCCAAGAGGTTTTTATCCGAAGTTCTGGTAGAGTGAAGGGACCAGAGCTCTCTGATCTCTTTCTCTCTTCCCTAGGGCAATACTCCACAATAACTCACTAATCATTAATAATTCTTTTGCCCATTTAGTTTCAATGAATACATAAATCAACTATTTACTCTAGGACGAGACATGGGAAATTGTTTGGAGCCAAAATTCTTTTGGGCATCAACAGTATGTAAATTATATCCCCTTCTGTTTGAACTCTGAATACGTAAAAGAAAGGAGGGAGAGAAAGAGAATAAGATTCAAGGATAGGTCATTTGTTCTGTGCCTGTGTTTATCTGATGTCACACTTTCCTAGGTTGGGTCCAGAGTATATTGATAAAACAAAAGAACATGATACCTACTGGCTTTTTACAAGGCTAAATGATGTGGCATGCTATGAGGGTGAGCAGTTTTTTTGTTTGCATTTCATCATTTCATTTTATCCTCTACTTAAGCTACTCAGTAGTTGAAACATAAATTATTTAGTTTAGGTAGCAAAGATAATAGATGCTACTATTTTATTTACTGTCCTCAACACTATATTAAACCAACTTAAAAGTATGACATTAAATAAACAAAGAAATATAGCAGATTACTTAAGGTTTAGAATCTTATTATCAACATCACTTTATTTAAAAATGTTAGAAAGAAGATAAAATGCAACTAAAATAAAACAAGCAGACATAATCTAATATAGAATATCTAATATCTAATATAAAATATCTAATAAAGAGTAAAACCACTTGTCCTTTCACAACAAACAAATCCAATGATTAAATGATGGATTTTTTTCTATACAAAATTCAAAAATGATATCTTTCAATGAAATGTTAGTGTTACAATCCTCATTTAGGTAACTTGTAAAACGCCATCCTCAACAGACCTAACATAGTATAATCCCTTCTGAAAACCCTAAGGCATTTAGGTTATATAAACAACTCAGAAAAGTGTCAAAGTTTTATTTCTTCTATCCCTAGGCATGTTCAGAACTTAATTTTCTTAAAACTTCCTCACTATCACCAAAGTTTAATGTATGAAGAGTTTTAGAAAACCCTACCTGTCTCTCTGTTCCACCCAAGACTTTCCTTTTGAAACTGTATCTCTATTTCTACTGTGGTTTCTATAGTGACAATTGTGTGTTGGTTTCATTGTTAAGATCTTTGGCAAATTCAATAGGAATGGAAATTGTTTCACCTTGCCAGTTTGCTTTGACTTAAGAGTAGTGTGGCAGTTAAAAAATAGATTTCCTCTGAAAATAAGATTCCTAATTATGGCTTCCTAGGAATGAAGATAGTTATAATACAGAAGAAAATATATTTAGAATAAATTTTTTGAGCAAAAGTTTATGTGTCTGTCTTGGAGGAATAATCCCCTCCAAAAAGAGAAAAAAAAAAAATATATATATATATATATATTAAATATATCTCATATATAATATGTAAATATATATAAGTACATATATATTTGCAGTACAATATATAAGTAATTATATTTGCAGTATGCAGTAGAACTTTAGAATCACAAGCTGGAAGATGTCATCAAGATCATATAATCTACTCTTGATAAATATACAGTTATACAAAGGGAATATTTAAGGAAACAAAGAAAATGTTTTGCTTTCTGGTGATATGTTTTAGAGAAACATCAATGATACTTACATGAGAAATAGGCAAAGACAGGCATCAAGGAGGATAATTTTTTTCTCAGTTCCAACGCATTGGAGATAAAAATTAATAGGCAAAGTGTATCAAAAAAAAAAAAAAAAAAAAAACCGATGCTCTGCTGAAAAGGCCTTAGGGCTGAATTGCATCTGCTGGCTTTCTCTGGTGAGGCAAGACTTCAGCGACTCAGAGAATAATTGCTACATACCCCAGTTGAAGCATTTTACTGTACCTGGCTCTATGCTCAAGCAATCCATCGATGGGAAGGGGTTTTGTGGAGGTTGGATGACAAACGATGTATGTCATTTTAGATTTCATTCTTTTTAATTCATAGAGTGCTGTACGACAACTTCCTAAATGATCAGAAGCCTACACAATTCCTTGCTTTGCTTTTTTAACCTAGCAAAGCAGTGACAAGTGTTAACTGTCCCATCTTAAGACTCCAGGAAATAGTGTGATACAGCTCTTAAATGCATAATAGATGTATATGTCAATAAAAAATAGAGCAGTCAGAGCATTGCAGTTGAACAGAAAATGGAGATGATTAAAACAATCTCCACATACACACAATTTATTATGATATTAACAAGGCAAAAGAATGCAAGGCTTTTGTGAAAAGTGTTTTACCCTAAGCAATGATATCTTCTTTGCTTAGGGTAATGATATCAATACTGTCTACCACAGTATTGCCTAGTACAGTGGTTCTCAAAGTATGGTCCCTGGGCCAGCAATATTACCATCACCTGGGACCTTGTTTGACATGGGAATTCTCAGACCCTACCATAGACATACTGTATTAGAAACTCTGAAGCCTGTAATCTGTGTTGTAAAAAGCTCAGTAGGTGATTCTCTCGCCTGCTAAAATTTGAGAAGCTCTGGCCTAGTACAGTTCTTGAATTTGAGTGTATCATAAACACTGCATGCCCATTAATAGCTTTGATTCATCAGGACTTGCTCACCAGAAAATTTGACTCAATAGACATTTTTAATCACACCCCTGATCATTTTGATCCAGCTGAACATCTGCTCACAATTTGCAAATACTGGCTTAGCAGTGAAGAATGTGCTCCTGTTTAGCCAGGTGTAGTGACTCACTCCTGTAATCCCAGCACCAGCACTTTGTGAGGCTGAGGTTGGTGGATTGCTTCAGACCAGGAGTTCAAGACTTGCCTGGGCAATATAGTGAAACCCCATTTCTATAAAAGAAA
>NW_016107358.1:5421407-5427432 GCF_001604975.1 Cebus imitator | reverse complement strand
CCTGCCTCAGCCTCCTGAGTAGCTGGGATTACAGGCACGTGCCACCATGCCCAGCTGATTTTTTGTATTTTTAGTAGAGACGGGGTTTCACCATGTTGACCAGGATGGTCTCGATCTCTTGAACTCGTGATCCACCCGCCTCGGCCTCCCAAAGTGCTGGGATTACAGGCTTGAGCCACTGTGCCCGGTCTGAAATTTTTAAAAGTTAAAAAAAAATTAAACAATGTGCTGCTGGAGTGTGCTGGTATGGCAGACCATGATTAAAGGCACGGGATGGTCATTCCTTATCTCCAGACTGGTCAGCTTCTCTGTTTATCTGTAAATAATAATAATACCTATCTCGAAGGCCCATAGTGAGGATCAGGTGGTCTGGCACCTGATTCAGGTTGATTCTATGTCTTTTCTATTGTGAATGGTGCTGTAATGAACACTCAGGTGCATGCATCTTTATGGTAGAATGATTTATATTCTTCTGGGTATATACCCAGTAATGGGATTGCTGGGTCAAATGGCAGTTCTGCCTTTAGCTCTTTGAGGAATTGCCATACTGCTTTCCACAATGGTTGAACTAATTCACACTCCCACCAACAGTGTATAAGTGTTCCCTTTTCTCTGCAACCTCCCCAATATCTGTTATATTTTGACTTTTGAATAATAGCCATTCTGACTGGTGTGAGATGGTATCTCGTTGTGGTTTTGATTTGCATTTCTCTAATGATCAATGATATCAATTTTTCTTCATATGCTTCTTGGTCACATGTATGTCTTCTTTTGAAAAGTGTCTATTGATGTCCTTTGCCCACTTTTTAGTGGGGTTGTTTTTCCCTAGTAAATTAGTTTTAAGTTCCTTATAGATGTTGAATATTTAGCCTTTGTCAGATGCATAATTTGCAAACATCTTCTCTCATTCTGTAGGTTGTCTCTTTACTCAGTTGATAGTTTCTTTTGCTGTGCAGAAGCATTTCAGTTTAATTAGATCCTATATGTCAATCTTTGTTTTTGTTGCAGTTGCTTTTAATGTCTTTGTCATGAAATCTTTGCCCATTCCTATGTCCAGGATGGTATTGCCTAGGTTGTCTTCCAGGGATTTTATAGTTTTTGGTTTTACATTAAAGTGTTTAATCCATCTTGAGTTGATTTTAGTAATATGGTATAAGGAAGGATCCAGTTTCAATCTTCTGCATATGGCTAGTCAGTTATCCCAGCACCGTTTATTGAATAGGGAGTCTTTTCCCAGTTGCTTGTTGTTATTCACTTTGTTGAAGATCAGATGGCCATAGGTGTGCAGCCTTATTTCTGGGCTCTCCATTCTGTTCCATTGGTCTGTTTCAAAATTCATATGGAACCGAAAAATAGCCCAAATAGTCAAGATAATTCTAAGCAAAAAGAACAAAGCTGGACATCACGTTACTGAACTTAAAACTATACTATAGGGCCACAATAAACAAATTATTATTACTTAGTTAAAAAATCATTGATGTCAGTTTTCTATATGCTCATTATGATAAGTTTGAAGCCAAATTTAAACTTGAATTTTTGTTTCAGCGATTAAATACAACTGTATTTCAGTGATTAAATCTATTGGCAATGTTCTAATTAGGAATAAAAGTAGATACTAAAAATTACTTTATTAATATTAGACACAAACTTTTAAAAAGAGATCCACTTCTTGTTTGCCTTGAGAATGAAGATTTGAGTAATGCTTTAGGTCAAGGACACTGTAAGTCTGTTGTGTTGTCTACTGCTAAGTACTCAAGAGTGATTTGAGTCCCATTTGCAGGTCTGAATAAGGTGTAAAAGAAATTCATTTCTAAATATATTTTAAAAACCATCCTGATGGCCCAGTTTTTACTTAAAATGCTATTTAATATATAAAGTCTGAGAAAAACAAAGGTAAAACTTCACAAATGAAATAAATCTATTTTGAGTTAACATATCTGAAACCAACAATACTCCAAGAGTAAGCCAACATAGTATAAAACTATTTATAAGAAAGATATACTTAAATACTTGGCTATTACACTTTTGCTGAAAACACTATAAATAATATCACATAACTTAAGAAAAGCTAACCACAGTCTAGTTTAGAAGCCCAAAAATGTCTGAAGGCCTGATTTGTTTTCAGATATCTCATATGACAAATCAGCATGCTTAATTCTTGAAACAATTAATCCATAAAAAAGATATTATTCCCAAACTTGTATCTTAATTAAAATGTCTAACAAACGTTAAGAGGCATAGTTCTTTGAAGTTCTTTCTAACACTAATCAGAAATCTTACATTATATGAGTTCAGATATATTTTAAACAATAATATCACAGCACTCGTTTCCCCCAAAGTCTCAAAGTTCAGTCACATTTTATTTCTTTTTGCAATAGCCTTAGAGTAAGATATAAACAAAGCCTTTCTCTCATCTTTTCTTGGGAAAATTGCAGTCATATCATTGTTTAACACAGGTCTCAAAATAAGTAAATCATGGCCTTTATTGCAAGAAACAGGTTGTTAAGGTGTGGGCCATCAACACTAGATAGTCCACAAGCAACCTTCCAAAAATTTAAAATGCAAGTTAAAAAACAGTTTTTACATTGAGTACACATGGACATGAAGGGAAAACAGACACTCTAGCTTAATTGAAGGTAGAGGATGGGAAGAGGAGGATGGAAGAACTACTACCAGGTGCTATGCTTAGCCCCTGGGTAACTCAATAATCTGTACATCAAACCTCTGTGACATGCAATTTACCTATATGACAAACTTGCACATGTACCTCCAAACTAAAATAAAAGTTTTAATAAAACAGTTTTTACATATTGGGGGACATACTGAGGTTTTACATTCACAGGTAAAGTTGAAGTTTTAAAAATAAATATTTCCTCAAATCATTTTTAACTTTTATTAAAGTGTTAGGGTAGGCCGGGTGTGGTGGCTCATGCCTGTAATCCCAACACTTTGGGAGGCCAAGGCGGGCTAAGTCAGGAGTTCAAGACCAGCCTAACCAACATGGAGAAATCCTGTCACTACTAAAAATACACAGTTAGCCAGGCATGGCTCCACATGTCTCTAATCCCAGCTACTTGGGAGACTGAGGCAGGAGAACCACTGGAACCTGGGGGCGGAGGTTGCAGTGAGCCAAGGTTGCACCATTGCACTCCAGCCTGGGCAACAAAATTAAAACTTTGTCTCAAAAAAAAAAAAAAAAAAAGAGAGAGAGTATTAGGGTAGAGATGGGACTGCATAAAATAAGGGTATAGATTGAGTATGGGCTAATCCTGGGCAAAATTGCAAACTAAACTAAATTTTCATATTCCTTCTTAGGTTAAATCACATAAAATTGATATTTTTGTAGGTCCAAAGAGTTGAACATCAGCAATATCCTATGATGCAACCTTAATTCATCCTGATGCTATCTCCCTCCCAACCCCTAGGTTGCCTTTCTGTTGTCCACATCCTCAAAACCTCAGTTGTATCACGTCACACTGGTCTGGTTTCAAATCCCCCATACTCCAAAACATGTCTTCACCTGCCCCAAGTGAATTCTTAAGTAGAAGAAGTTCAGATGAAATAAAGTTAAGGAATTTAGTTCATGAGGGAAATATTCAGAAAGAGATTGTTCTTGCAAGATGACTAAAATCAAACTACATAAGCAGCCAAACTCTTCATCCTATGTATTTATTAAAAAATTATTGCTGGAGAGGATGTGGAGAAAATGGAACACTTTTACACTGTTGGTGGAAGTGTAAATTAGTTCAACCATTATGGAAGACAATATGGTGTTTCCTCAAGGATCTAGAAATAGAAATTCCATTTGACCCAGCAATCCCATTACTGGGTATACCCAAAGGATTATAAATCATTCTATTATAAAGACACATGCACACATATGTTCATTGCAGTGCTGTTTACAATAGCAAAGACCTGGAACCAACCCAAATGCTGACCGATGATAGACTAGACAAAGAAAATGTGGCACATATACACCATGGAATACTGTGCATAAAAAACATAAAAAACAATGAGTTTGTGTCCTTTGTAGAGACATGGATGAGTCTAGAAACCATCATTCGCAGCAAACTGATACAAAAACAGAAAACCAAACACCACATGTTTTCACCTATAGGTGGGTGATGAACAATGAGAACACTTGGGCACAGGGAAGGGAACAACACTCACTGGGCTAGGTGTGGGGGAGGGGAGGAAAGGAAAGGGGAGTGGGGAGGGGAGGGGACAGACAGTGGAGTGGGGGGTGGGGAGGATGGGAAGGGATAACACTGTGAGGAATGCCTGAAGTAGGCCACAGGGATTGGGGGGATGGAGACAGCAAACCACCACAACATGTATGTATCTATGCAACAATCCTGCAAGATGCAGGATGTGCACATGTACCCCAGAGCCCAAAGTACAATTTAAAAAAAAAAAAAAGTGTATTTCCCTGCAACTGGCAGCAAGCCCGCACATTACAATAATGTTATTCAAGCATATACCTATAGAGATTACTCCTCTTCCAATTGAAGTATAGAATGATTTGGACAATTAAAATATGTATTCAATGCAAGAGTTCTCTCAGTGATTTCTTTCCCTTTCAGACCTATTTTTCTGAGTTACCATATTTCAAATTAATGAGTATGTAATGCATATAATATTTTGACATTATTAGAAGTTTATGTTTCCTTATCAGTAACACAATGACCACATCTGCCGTTATTTTATGTGGGTGGCAAGATAGCAAGGTAACTATAAGTATGAACTCAGCTAGGGGTTTGAGTCCTGGCTCCTCTGCTTAGCAGCTGTGTGATCTTGGGTAAGATGCTTAACCACCTGTGCCTCAGTTTCCTCTTCTAAAGAGAGAGATAATAATACTGATGTAATAGGGATGCTATAAGTATTATGCAAATTTAACTAAATGAGCTAGTATTCATCAGTGCTAGAACAGTGACTGGTGTGCCTTTTATGGTTTTTAAATAAGCTACAGAATAAAAGACAGAGGACAGAAGGAAGTTATCTATGACTTAGGCAACTGGTCCAGCTAGGTCAAAACATTAAGGAAAAAGCTCGCTTTTTCTAGCAGAAAGAAGAGAAAACATAGAAACCTTGTGCCATAACAAAGCCAAAGCCTCAGAGGGGAAAAATATTTCTTACAAGTTGAGAAAAAAAGAGAAAAATTCAAATATGTTGACCTCACTTTCCACTGGGAGCTCTAAGGAAGGAGAATCAACCTGCCCAGCACTATGTCAGCCACTTAGAGAAGCCATAGTCAGGCATAGCAAAGCTACATCTAGCATAAGCTAAATTAGCATGACCCTGAAGCTCCTGCTCGTGCCTTTTGGGAGTGGGGAGGTCATCAGTGGGTCTGGTTGTGAGATTTTCAGGTGGTATTGTTGTAGTAGTGTGTAAAATGGTCCTATGAACAAGGATTATCAATCAGCAATGAATTGAGGGGTGGCAGGGGTGGCACAGTAAGACAGTACAGTCCCTGGAGAGCTGGCCTGTGCCTCATCAGCCCAGGGCACCAGGAGGCTTCACCAGGTCAAGGCATTAGAGACCACAAGTTACAATAGATTTCAGCAGTGGACCCAAAGAACACTCAAAAACAGAACCAGACAAATTATAAATGCTGTGGATATCAGCTCTCAAGTCCTCAGAGACCAACTCCACAAGATCTCACTATGTTTCCGAACCCCTCAACTCCATACTGAAGAGGAGCAGCTGAAGGCTGAGTTTTTCAAGTGACTGGACTACCCAAGAGGCTGGTTAAAGATATGGTAAGTTTACCAAATTGAATTCCATATCATTTTCTCTACTTTCTCCTAGGGTGGGACTCATGAGGAATATAGTATATTAACTAGAAAAAATATTGAAATATATCTTCTTTACATTTTTGAGTATATTAAAAGTAAATTGGGCTGGGCTTGGTAGCTTATTCCTCTAATCCCAACACTTTGGGAGGCCCAAGCAGGTGGATCATTTGAGGTCAGGAATTCAAGACCAGCCTGGCCAACATGGCAAAACCCTGTCTCTACTAAAAATA
>NW_016107358.1:5362135-5421217 GCF_001604975.1 Cebus imitator | reverse complement strand
AAAAAAAAAAAAAAAAAAAAAAAAAAAAAAAAAAAAAAAAAAAAAAAAAAAAAAAAAAAAAAAAAAAATTACCTGCAAAAAATACAATGGAAGAAAAGTGCATTGAATTTTCAGGGAATAATTTTGACTTTTGAAAAACTATATGTTTCTTAAAATTATCTATAAAGGGAAAGATGACATATAAACAGAATGTTCAGATCGCCAGCTTTGGAGTCTAGTTGCCCTGGTTGGAATTACAGTTCCATCCCTTTCAATAACTTTTCTAGGGGAAGTTATTTAACTTCTTGATGTCTCAGTTCCCACACCTATAAAAATGAAATATCAATCCTTTCTACCTCAGATAGTTGCTTGGAGATAACACACGCACATCCTAATAGTTTCAGTTTCAGGATCCATTTTAAATAGTATTGAACAGACAAAAATTTGAAACAGCTTCTGGCACATAGTATGTGCTCAGCTATGATTAGCAGTAAATATACCAGCCAGTAGAATTGTATCAGTCAAAAGCGAGTTGATGGGGAGAGAGACATTGGTCAAAGGATATAAAATTTTAGATAGGAGGAATAAGTTCAAGTTATCTCTATTGTATAACATGGTGACTATAGTTAATAACAATGTATTGTATACTTGAAAATTGCTAAGAGATTAGGTTTTAAGTGTTCTCATCACAAATAAATGGTAAGTATGTGAAGTAATGCATATGTTAAGTAGCTTGATTTAACCATTCCACAATGTATACAGGTTTCAGAACTTCATGTTGTACATCATAAATATATACCAATTTTGTCAATTAAAATAAAACATTTTTTTAAAAAAAAGCAAGCTGACATTTCAAACAGCTAACCTTATTTAAAAAGATTCCTCCAAGCTGTGACAGAAATATAGATACACTTCTAGCCATATTTTCAGTAGCATGCATGTGATTAAACTGTTATTTTATTATTTTGAACACTAAATTTACATAATAATTTTGTAGAAGCTGGAAAATGGGCAAGATCTTCCAACCAATTATCAAAATTAAACTACTTTATGGAAACAAATGACTCAGGGGATAATTTATTTTGAACTTAACAATGCAGAAAAATTGAATTTTTGTTAATTATTTACCTTTGATCTCTGTAACAATTAACCAAATGGTATAAACATAATCTTCTTAGGACATGAGAACAAACAGTTACATGGAACAAGTGGAAACTAAAGCTCAAAAGGCTAATAGTTTATAAAATTCTTATAGCCACCTGTTACAGTGACAGGTGGCTATAAGAATTTTATAAACTATTAGCCTTTTGAGCTTTAGTTTCCACTTGCTAAGTAGTTTGTTAGTTCAGTCTTTTGGTAAACATTGTTCGCCTACTCATGTTTGACAATGCGTTGATGATGGGAGAGGTGGGGAAGGATAGAGAGAGATAAAGAAGCAGAAAATGTGTTCTCTACTCTCAAAGATCTCACAGTCTAGCTCTAGAAATCTCCTACGCATCCACAAACTAAAGCAAATGATCATAAAACAACATATGCAACATAATACTGTAAAATATGTGTATATGAGTACTGGGAGGATGTGGAAAATAGAATTAAAGGGATAGAAATTATTATCTAGAGTCGAGATACACATAAAATGTATTCATTTATTAAAACATTGTACTAATCTTAGGAAAAAGTATCGAGATTTATATATATAGTGGCTCCTCTATATCCATGGTTCCACATCATAGATTCTACCAAACATAGACTAAAAATATTCTAGGGGAGAAAGAATTCCAAAAAGCTTCAAAAAGCAAAACTTGTATTTGCCACATGCCAAGTACTATGTTGAAGCCACATCAATAAAGCGATGTGTATGCACTGTACTAGGTATTATGGGTAATCTAAAGATGATTTAAATACAGGAGAATATGCACAGGTTATATGCAAATGCTACACCATTTTATATAAGGGACTTGAGCATCCTCAGACTTTGGTACACACTGGGTGTCCTGGAATCAATCCTCCATGGGTATACATACTATGACCATAAATTGATATTCTCTTGTAAATATTTTTTTATCCGATGTAAACTCCAGACGTGTGGCTTCATTCAGAAAGACCAAATGAAATTAGTGCTTTATAATTTCAGTAAAGTAAAAACACAAACCTAATTTCCATTTCCTTCTTTTCTTTAACCATAGTTTTTCTCCTTAACCAACAATGTACACAATGATGTTATTTGAATCCTATGTAGATATATAAAATAGACTACGTAGGCGGCATGAGCAATGAACAAGGATAAAAATTGATTACCAGACATGAATATTTCTAAATTGTTGCATAAAAAGAGGATCCAGAGAAACATAACAAAATTACGCTATTAATCACTTAGCAAATAATTAACATAGTCTGTTGTTTTAATGCTTAATTTCATAGATCATCACTGTTTAGGCTCTACCTGATCACATGTCCAGTAAGTACACTATCTTGAGGGGTAACTCATTCCGTTATTTGCTAGTTATCATCGCAAGAAAATTTGTCCTTATACTGAGTTCACATTCCCCCACTAATTTCCACTCAGTTATTGTCTTTAGCAAAACAACATAAATCGATTCTTCCTAAGACAGTAACAAACACAATGAACACGAAATAATGATAATAAATTCACATTACAGAATACGTACCATATCCCAGGCACAGTGCCAAGTATTTTACATCTATAAGCATGCCTTGAAGATATGTGGGTTTGGTTCCAGATCCCTGCAACAAAGTAAATCACATGAATATTTTAGTTTCCCAGTGTATATAAAAGTTCTGTTTACACTCTATTGTAGTCTATTAAGTATGCAATAGCATCATGACCAAAATACGTTCATGACTCAACTTTAAAATAGTGCTTTAAAAATGTAAACGATCCTCTGAGCCTTCAATGAGTCACAATCTTTTTGCTGATGGAGGGTCTTGCCTTGATGTTGATGGTTGCTGATTGATCAGGGGGTGGCTGCTGAAGGTTGAAATGGCTGTGGCAATCTCATTGTCTCATTGATTGACTCTCTCTTTCACAAAAGATTTCTCTGTATCATGCAGTACTATTTGATAGCATTTTACCCTCAGTAGAACTTCTTTCTAAAATGAGAGTCAATCCTTTCAAACTCTGCTGCTGCTTTATCAACTAGGTTTATGTAACATTCTAAATCCTCTGTTGCCATTTAAACAATGTTTATAGCATCTTCACCAGGAGTAGATTCCATCTCAAGAAACCACTTTGCTCATCTATAAGAAGCAACTCCTCATCCATTCAAGTTTTATCATGTGATTGCAGCTATTAAGTCACATCTTCAGGATCCACTTCTATTTCTAGTTCTCGTGCCACTTCTATCTCAGCTGCAGTTAATTCTTCCTCTGAAGTCTTGAAACCCTCAAAGTCACCCATGAGAACTGGAATCAACTTCTTCCCAAACTCCCATTAATGTTGATATTTTGATATCCTTCCACAAATCACAAATATTAATTAATGGCATCATCTAAAATGGTGAATCCTTTTCAGAAGATTTTCAATTGACTTTGCCCAGATCCATCAGAGGAATCACTATCTATGGCAACTATAGCCTTATGAAACACATTTCTTAAATAATATGACTTGAAAGTTGAAATGACTCCTTGATCCATGGGCTACAGAACAGGTGTTGCTAGCAGGCATGAAAAAAAAGCATTGTTCTCCTTATACATATCCATCAGAGATCTTGGGTAGCCAGATACATTGTCAAAGAGAAGTAATATTTTGAAAGGAATATTTTTTTCTGAGCAGTAGGTCTCAATGGTGGGACTAAAATGTTCAGTAATCCATGTTGTGAAGATATGTGCTGTCATTCAGGCTTTTTTTTTTCATTTACAGTGTACAGGCAGAGCAGATTTGGCATAAGTCTTAAGATCCCTGGGATTTGGGGAATGATAAATGAGCACTGACTTCAGCTTAAAGTCACCAGCTGTATTAGCCTCTAACAGGAGAGTGAGCCTGTCCTTTGACACCTTGAAGCCAGGCATTGACTTCTCTTCTCTAGCTATGAAAGTCCTACATGGCATCTTCTTCTAATATAAGGCTGTTTCATCTAAATGGAAAATTTGCTTGGTGTACTCATTTTCTTCAATAATCTTAGCTAGATCTTCTTGATAACTTGCTGTAGCTTCTACACCAGCACTTGCTGCTTCACCTTGCACTTTTCTATTATGGAGACAGCTTCTTTCCTTAAGCCTTCTGGACCAACCTCTGCTAGCTTCCAATTTACTTCTTCAGCTTCCTCACCTCTCTGAGCCTATATACAGAATTGAAGACTAAGGGCCTTGCTCTGGATTAGGCTTTGGCTTAAGGCTTTGTGGTTGGCTTCATCTTCTATCCACACCACTAAAACTTTCTCCACATCAGCAGTAAGGCTGTTTTGCTTATAATTTGTGTGTTCACTGGAGTAGCACTTTTAATTTTCTTCAAGAACTTTTGCTTCGCATTTCTAAGTTGGCTAACTGATACAAGAGGCCTAATTTTCAGCCTCTCTTGACTTTCAACATGCCTTCCTCACTAAGCTTAATCATTTCTAGCTTTTGATTAAGTGAGAGTTGTGTGACTCTTCCTTTTACTTGAATACTTAGAGGCCCATGAAGGGTTATTAATTGGCCTACGTTTCAGTATTCTTGTGTCTCAAGGAATAAAGAGACCCAAGGAAATGGAGAGACACAGAGGAACAGAAGAATAGTCAGTGAATCGAGCAGTCAGAACACACCAAATATTTCTTGTTTAAACCTGTTATAATATATGGGTGCAGTTAGTGGTACCCCAAAACAATTACAACAGTAACTTCAAAGATCACAGATCATCATAGCAAATATAACAATAATGAAAAAGTTTGAAATAATGTGAGAATTACAAAAAATGTGACATATACACACAAAGTGAGCACATGCAATCAGAAAAAATGGTGCCTGACAAGATTGCCACAAAAATTTAATGTGTAAAAAACACATCTGCAAAGTGTGATAAAACAAAGCACAATAAAATGAGGTATGCCTATATCACATTCCTTAAACCTCACAATCACTACAAAGGGTAACTATAATTATTATTCCCATTTTTCCATTGAGACAACTCAGGAAGACAGCTTAAATGAATTTTCCAAGTATACGTAGCCAGTATTTAGCCACGAGGCTCTAACCTCGGACAGTTTGACTTCAGAGACTGTGCTTCTGTTCCTTATACTGTATTGCCTCACCTTGTTAGGTAACCAGAACCATAATCTTTCATAATATTACATGGGAACTGTTACAACATGCATTGTTCTCCCCTGTGGAGGATCATTCTGAAGATCAGTCTAAATCTGAATGCAATCCTATCTGCCAAAATAAATCAAACTTTCAAACCAATCTTTTTAGCAGCTCGTAGGCAGATCATAAGAAATGCTGGAGCAGAGGTGCAACGTAATACAAAGAAAACAAGACTGGTGTCTGAAGGCAATAAATGACAGCAGTTGATTTGAGGACTACACATATAGTTGATAAGGTCACCTTAATTGAAAACTGATCTTTGAGCAATTGCAGCTGTAGAGCATAAGAATTTCCTGTATAAACTGACAGAGTCTATAAATAGAAAACAGTCATTTCAGCACAGACCAATGATATGTGGTGAATGTTTGTTTGACCAAACTTTGTAAAATGTCAGCAGCACTTAGAAGCTGAAAAAATTAAAATCTGAAGTGATACAATTCTTTAAGGCATATAGGTAAAGTTTTCAGACACTTTTTAGTAAAAAGCAAATGGAATCAGTCATTTTCCACAACATAGTTTTTATTAGTGGTTGCCTATATACTTATGCTAAACATAAATGTAGTTCTACCCTTAGAACTAGGCAAGCAGTGTCCCAGCCCTAAGCCCACCTCTTTAGAGGGGGTAGTTTCTGGATGGGCAATTTCTAGCTTCACTTCTCCTTCAGCCTCAGTTCCAAAACATAGATACAATGGAGGACTGCAGCCAACCTGCAGTGGACATTTTATAGAGGAAAAAGCAAACTTGTATGATTGTAAATTACTGAGACACAGGGATTGCTTGTTACCAAACACTTCTTAGCTGACTGGTACAAATCAGCATTTTCCAAATAATGTCATATTCTTTGGAAATATACTTTTAATGTATACACACTGTACTATTCAGCAAATAATGTAATTGTTTATGCCATTTTCCTATTATTAAATTGAAAAATAATGTGATAGGACCATAATTACAGGTATAATCAAATGATATGAACACAGATAAGCACATAATTCCACATCATTCTACAAAATTCTACCTGAAAAAAATTTAAAAACAGCTTTAAAGGGGTAGTGTCTTGTCAGATTGTTCTTAAAGATGACAAAAATCTCTGGTGGTAGACAAGGAAGGCAAAAGCATTGTACGCAAAAATGTACATGAACATTTCAGTAATGTCAAGGAATCAGTGCTTGCTTCCAGAGCAGGGACTAAGAAGAATGAATCCAGAAAGGAACCACGATAGAAGATTACAAAGGATCTTGAAACCTATTCTAAGGAATCTAGATTATCCTAGAGGAAAGGGAAGACATCAACTCTTTTGAAAAAAGGTAGGCTAAATCTGAGCTTTTGAAATGCATTTTATGGAGGAAGGAACAGTTTTTGGAGTCAGGGTACCAGTTTCTCCTGAGGCAAATTTACTCATGTGTAAAAGCATATTTCAGAGGTAACTTGTGTATCAAATTATATAAGTTAATAGGTACCCAGGATTGATATTCAGATGTGAACTGGCTGTAAGTGCAGAGTATATTTTGAAGGAAGGGGCTGGTAAAAGCACAGTGTCCTGGAAATGTAATAGTCCAGGCAATAGGTAGTGGGGTTGACAAACTTGGAAAACAGTAGTGGGGAAGCAAGTAACGAAGAGATTCAGAAACGTTCCAGAGATCTAAGAGACAGGGCTTGGTAACCAACAGGATGCAGGTAGTGAGAATACTGGGAAAATAGAAATGCAATCATGGAGTCCTGCTAGAATGATGAATGGACAAGTAAAAACAAGAATAGAAACAGAGGCAATTCTATAGAAGAAAAAATAAATATGTCTTGGAAGCTTGAGAAAAATTAAGATCGTGAATCCATAGGTCCTATTAGGTGGAAAGTAAAGCTACAATTGGGTGAATTTGATCAATGTCAGTAACATGGATAATTTGGGCACCAGCAACACTTGTCTGTCCACAATATGTAGGAAGGTAGAGTGAACAATTTTTTTATCTGAAAAAAAATCAGGTTTTTACTTCTAGATTTTCAGGAAAGGTAAAAATGAGAATCAAACACATCAAACACATTGTGCGAGAGATCCGTATTCCCCATTTTGATCCTCTCTTCACCTACCCCGTGGGGAAAGTGCTTAACATAGTTGCACCTGTGTGGCAATTACACACATATATACATGTGAATACATGCATACAATAATATAAATATGTATATGATATATATATATATATATGATATACCTATAGTGTAAGATATATGTGTGTATACGTGTGTGCACAAGTTTCATTTCTGAATGGCAATAAAACAAAACAACCTTTAATGCATATATGGAAATGTATTATATATATGTGTATATATACACACACACACATACACACACACACATGCATTCACACACAACACATAAAAAGGCTTTCCTTGTTATCCTTGGGGATTGGTTTTAAAACACCCCTCCCACCCCTTGCAGATAGTAAAATCTAGGGATGTTCAGATATCAAAATCTAGGTCCCTTAGATAAATAGTGTAGTATTTGCATATAACCTATACACATCTGTATACTTTAAATCATCTGTAGATCACTTAAATCATCTGTAGATACAATGTAAATGCTATGTAAATTTTGTTACACTGTGTAATTTTCACATTTGTATTATTTTTGTTGCATTGCTGTTCTTTATTATTTTTTCCAAGTACTTTCTACCTGCAGTTGGTTGAATCTGCAGATGCAGAACCCATGGATATAGAGGGCCGACTGTATACATGTACATACATACACACAATACATTAATTAATATAGGTACGATATATCTATATGGTATATCTGCGTAGCCTAAGGTATTTATGTGTATATTCATTTATGTTTAAAATGACACAGACTCAAGGCCAAGGAATAAGGAGTTTTCCTACTTCTGCCTCTGTGCCTGCAACAGGGGATGAGGAGGCCAGATTTATGAGACTGTTCTGAGCATCTTGAAGCTGCTATTCCAGAGCAGCTGTGTCCTTTCCACAAGGGAAGCTTTCCCCTTATATCCTAATTGGGCATGAAATCTGACTCACCAGCACAAGTTACAGTGAGGCCAGCCAACAGAGCAGCTGCCTGTGAAACCCCCTTGAATAACCCACATCCAGTGACTGAAACTGATGTGGGATGAAACACGGGGCCCTGTTAACCTGGCACATGCTACATGGAGTTCAAGTCACCTCAACTCTCACGACTCACTGCAATGAATTGTCCTAGTTTGTTTGTCCTCACAGCTTCTCAAAGGCCAGAAGTGGCACAAGAGCCCAAATATTTTTATCCTGGTGGTAGATGTAATGACATAATATTGGCACAGTAACTCATTCTTTTTATACACTAACTCATTCCATTAGAAATTAGAGAGTATATTCCCAGTGAAGAGTCTGATCTCGAGAGTTTGATCCATTGCAGATTTGGAAATCAGCATCCTACAAAAACACATGTGGTTAATATCCATTATTGGTAAGCCTCCGTCAGGCTCTAGGCAAACATGATGGATTGAAGGCAGAATGTCATAGATTTCAAAATCACAAGCTTTGGAGTTAGTTGAGGAGACAAGAAGGTCTAACAATTATTGCTGGATAATGTTGGGCAAGTTGCCTAACCTCTCTGAGCTTCAGCTTCCTCATCTGAGGTTGCATATTATTTTTAACACAGACGTTTGCTGGGGGGTTTAATTAACATAGTGGATACAAAGTCTGTGGTATGTAGAAAGGGCTAAATAATGCAGCTGTAAGTATTAGATTACAACTTTTCCTTAAAACCATCATACAATCAAGATTGGTTTTAGGAATACAGCAAGACAATAAGGGAGTCTCCTTCATAAAACCATCTTCCTTGCTGTCCTAAAATTTCATAATCAGTAATCCCTTTTTTAGGTTTACAAGTATTTCAGCTCTTAAGAATTCATTGACAGAAACAAAACCTCTCTACTGTGCACCCTAGATAAAGAAATTGGCTAATTTGCATTCAGAAATCTAAAAAAGAAATTCTGTTCCCAACTATGCCTTTTGCTTGAAAGGAAATCTTGGGCTCTGAGGAAATGGGGTTCAACACAGCTTAGGCTGTTAATGAAAAGTATTGATTTATATTCCCTCCTGATCACTAATTAGAGTTAACGCAACTTAATGACCCAGCTTCTCTGGAAACTACTTATCAAGATAGAGACACCCTCAGGAGCTGCATATGCTCATTCCGGACACCACGGTACGAGAGGGTACTATAGAAGAGACTAACGATTCATGCCCTGGAAGCCAGAATGGTGGGGCCGGAGGGAATTCGGGTTAGTTTGATATAGAAAAGCCAATTTTATTTTAGTCTCAGTAATTGTTATACTGAAAATGATTTCAACCTTATGAGGTACATAGATACACACATATGTCTGTATAAAGCTCAATAAGGACTTAGCACTATAAGGAATTTCAAAGAACGTCTAGTCTCATCTCTCTTTTAGAGGAAAAGAAGCAGAGGTGCAGAACCACTAGGCAATTGTTCAGGTTCACACAGCTGCTTATTAGCAAAATGAAGAGTTCCAGCTCAAGTGTCCTGATGTTCTCTGCATCATGTTCCTATGTTGACTTTTCTTTAAAGACTACCTATGTTGAAACGCCTCTGGTTCCCAATTAAGGATTTGGATTGTGAACAACCAGGAATTCAGGGCAGACATGACAGGAAACTCAGCTCTGTCTGATATGCCCAGGTTATACCCTAATAATTCTCTGATAATCATTTTTTTTGTGTGTGTCTTTCTCCTACCCAGCTACGTGAATAGTCAGGTAATAAGCTTCTTGTTAACTCAAGCTGTTCGCTGCGGTGATGCCCTAATGGCCCCTAAGAGTTAACGCTCCTAATCCCTCTCCTTGCTGCGTTTTCCTGGAACTGTGCACTGTGAGATAACATTTTCTGCAAGCACATGTTTGTGTCCTCCTAACCAGCCCCTCCTTAGAGGGGATCCTCCTACATTAAAGCCCCTAGGGAACATTCCATGGGAGTCGTGAGGGCCAAAGCTGGGGTTCCCTAGCTGTGGAGAGGGGGGAAGCCTTTCATTAGCACAGCCTTCTCTTCTCGCCACCTGCAGGGTGACTGGCTGTTCCTGACCATCATCTCTGCAGGTCCTCAATGTATACTGAGCCTTCATCTTCACCATTATCACTGTGTTCCCCTCCTGACCAACCCTATTACCACCTCTCTGTCACGAGCTAAAGAGAAAACTAAGTTATAATTGCGCTAGTCTTCATAACAGCATGACAGTCCTGCCTGGTTTGAAACCACTTACAGAAAGTAGGGCCAAAGAGGAGTAAGTGTACACAGGTAAGAAAGGAGGGGCAACATTGGTATGCATTTTACGCAGGGGCCACTGAAGTGGATACCGTGTTGGAGGACAAAGTGGTTATTGGCCTAAGAGTTTACACAAGAAATGCATACGCAAACACGTGCACGCATTTCTTGTGTATAATCAAGCATAATCTCATGTAGGTGCATATTGAGTTATTACTTCCAATATCTGAAACAACTCTCATGATTAGAATATCCTTTAAATAAAAAAAAAAAAAACTAGAAAAGCAAAACTTTTTTCATGTACACCACTAAGAAAAGCAGGGAAGCTTAGGATCATCTCTATGCATAACACTTTTCAAATGCCTGCCCCTGGGAAATTCTTCTAGTCCTTTGGAGCAGGTTCCCCATGAAATTCTGTTCCCTTTTCTTGTCATTCCTTAACAAGCTTCATAAGTGGAATGACAGTCCTCCTAAATTAAGTACTGTATACTTCAGGCTAATTTTATGTTTTTTATCACAATAGCAGAGCAGTCTTAGCAGCCTATTATTTTGTCAGCTTTCTCATTTAGCAAAGCAGCTTCAATTTATTAACAGTGAGGAGTGTGCATGAATCAATATGTTTCATTGGGCAATGTGTCATTTGTTAATCGGATATTGATGAGATTATTGACGCACAGCTAATTAATCTCAAGCCCAGTGCTAGCCTTCATATGTTTCCTTAATTATGTCCTTCATCTTAGTCTCCCGGCCATAGCACCCAGGCTCAGACAGTGAGTGAGGTAAGCTGTCAGAGGTTCTTTTCATACATTTACAATCCCTTGGCAGTGAAATTATTTTCTTGGTTGTAAATAGGTATCAGAGAGATATTTAATAAAATTTGGCAGCAGATTGATATTGATTGGTGTGGACTTGCTTCAGATCCAGCAGCCATAGAGTTTTGCCTTAGAAGGAGACTATTAAAAAAGAGAACGTTCAATTGGAATTAAACAATTGCATGAGTCAGTTACCATCTGCCCTCTAGAATTTAAAAATGGTTCTTCTGCGGACATCATTCATACATCCTTGGTTGAATATTTCGGATAATTTTTGTTTTATTTTGGTTTTACTTGAACTCTTTATTGCCACTTTTCTTAGCCATGGACAGCATATTCATGGGAATAGAAAATTCAGGACCCAAACCCCTGGTAGGTTTTAAAAATTAATAGAGTCATAATTAGGAACCATGGTTATAATTCTACTGTCTGTACTTCTAAGTCCATTAAGCCAACAGCAACAAAAATCTTTACATTAAATAGAAGTTCATTTTCCCATCTGTTTCAATGTTCCTGGACTTCTAAATCAAAGCAGAAAGCATAGGTTCCAGTCCTCTTCATTAGCTCTGTCACCCTTCTTTATGTGACAATCATTCTGGCCCCTAATTTACTCATCTGTAAAATGGGACCAGTGGTAGCTGACTTGATTAACTCCCAGGATTGCTGTGAGGTTAGTACTTGTGTGAGAATACTTAGGATGTCTAGTATGCTATCTGATTCCTAGATCTTATTTGTTTTGGTATAAATATTATTTATAAGAGTTCCAAAGTTTATTTCAAACCTGTCTGAGGAAAGTACTAGCTTATCATAATTTTTAGCTTATTACTATAATTAGCTTGCTACTATATTTATGTCCATTTATTAATTCCTCACATAAGGTTACATGGCATATTGTAGCAAAAAAAGACTGAAGCAAGCTCCTTTAGTGCTTCAACAAATGTGGTTCAAAATGTAATTTTCTAGAAGTGTGGATTTTAATAAGGAGCCCTGTTGAAATGTTTCAATATGTCAGCATCCTTGTAAAAACGGTATTTTAAAAATCAGCATTTGGAATCCAGTTTACTGGAAGGCAATACATAAATTTTCTAGCTACTGTTTCCTTACCAGGGACATTAGACCATTTCCCCTGTTTTCTTCCTAACTTTAGATGACTGCTGAGTCTAAGAGGAATAATTTCAATACATACATGATTGTTTGACCAAAAAAGTTTCTTCCTCTCCATGGTGTGTGTATACATGGGAGTATTAAGATAATTTTAAAAAAAAAATTTAAGAGATGGAGATTAAGAAAAAGGAGAAAGAAGAGAATGAGAAAGACATGACCCAAGGAAAGTTGTCCAAATAGGCCCCTTCCTATAGCACTACATTAGGAAGATGTGTAAGGACTTTAAGGGTTTCTTCAGGGCAGCAAGTTCTTCACCAAACATTGCCCTTTTATTCTGCAATTAGAAACTCTGGGTGGCTTAGCAAGATGGCTGAATGGGAACAGCTCCAGTCTGCAGCTCCTAGTGACATCAACGCAGAAGATGGGTGATTTCTGCATTTCCAACTGAGGTACCCAGTTCCATGGGGACTGGTTAGACAGTTGGTACACCCCATGGAGGGCGAGCTGAAGCAGACTGGGTTGTCACCTTACCCTGGAAGTATAATGTGTCAGGGAACTCCTTCCTTTAGTCAAAGGAAGCTGTGAGGGACTGTGCCATGAGGAACGGTGCATCCCAACCCAGATACTACACTTTTCCCATGGTCTTCACAACCTGCAAACCAGGAGATTCCCACAGATGCCCATGCCACCAGGGCTCTGGGTTTCAAGCACAAAACTGAGTAGCCATTTCAAGCACAAAACTCAAGCTATCTGCAGGAGTTTTGTTTTTTTTTTTCCATACTCCAGTTGCACCTGGAATGCCGTTGAGACAGAAATGTTCACTCCCCTAGAAAGGAGGGCTGAAGCCAGGGAGCCAAGTGCTCTAGCTCAGCCAATCCCACCCTTACGGAGACCAGCAAACTAAGATCCACTGGCTTGACATTCTTGCTGCCAGCAGAGCAGTCTGAAGTTGACCTGGAACACTTGAGCGTGGTGGGGGAAGGTGCATCTGCCATGACTGAGTCTTGAGTAGGTGGTTTTCCCCTCACAGTGTAAACAAAGCCACCGGGAAATTCGGACTGGGCAGAGTCCACCACCGCTCAGCAAAGCTGCTGTACCCAGACTGCCTCTCCAGGTTCCTCCTCTCTGGGTAGGGCGTCTCTAAAAGAAAAGCAGCCGCTCCAGTCAGGGGCTTATAGATAAAACTCCCATCTCCCTGGGACACAGCGTCTGAGGGAAGGGGTGGCTGTGGGCATATCTTCAGTAGACTCAAATGTTCCTGTCTGCCAGCTCTGAAGAGAGCAGCGGATCTCCCAGCACAGCACTCAAGCTCTACTAAGGAACAGACTGCCTCGTCAAGTGGGTCCCTGACTCTGTGCCTCCTGACTGGGAGACACGTCCCATCAGGGGTCAACAGACACTCAGACAGGAGAGCTCCAGCTGGCATCTGGCAGGTGCTCCTCTGGGACGAAGGTTGCAAAGGAAAGAACAGGCAGCAATCTTTGCTGTTCTGCAGCCTCTGTAGGTGATACCCAGGCAAACAGGGTCTGGAGTGGACCTCCAGCAAATTCCAGCAGAGCTGGAGCAGAGGGGCCTGACTGTTAGAAGGAAAACTAACAAACAGAAAGAAATAGCATCAGCGTCAACAAAAAATACGTCCATACAGAAACCCCATTTGAAGCTCATCAACATCAAAGACCAAAGGTAGATAAATCCAAGAAGATGAGGAAAAACTAGCGTAAAAAGGCTGAACATTCCAAAAACCAGAATGCCTATTCTCCTCCAAAGGATCACAACTCCTCGTCAGCAAAGGAACAAAACTGGATGGAGGATGTGTTTGATGAATTGACAGAAGTAGGCTTCAGAATGTGGATAATAACAAACTCCTCCAAGCTAAAGGAGCATGTTCTAACCCAATTTAAGGAAGCTAAGAACCTTGAAAAAAGATTAGAGGAATTGCTAACTAGAATACCCAGTTTAGAGAAGAACATAAATGACCGGATAGAGTTGAACAACACAGCACAAGAACTTCATGAAGCATACACAGTATCAATAGCTGAACTGATCAAGTGGAAGAATGGATATCAGAGATTAAAGATCAACTTAATGAAATAAAGCATGAAGACAAGATTAGAAAAACAAAAAATAAAGAATGAAAAGGAACAAACAAAACCTCCAAGAAATATGGGACTATGTGAAAAGACCAAACCTACATTTGATTAGTGTACCTGAAAGTCACAGGGAGAATGGAACCAAGTTGGAAAACACTCTTCTGGATATTATCCAGGAGAACTTCCTCAACATAGCAAGATAGGACAACATTCAAATTCAGAAAATACAAAGGATATCACAAATATACTCTTCGAGAAGAGCAGCTCCAAGACATATATTCATCAGATTCGCCAAATTTGAAATGAAGGAAAAAAAGGTTAAGGGCAGCCAAAGAGAAAGGTCAGGTTACCCACAAAGGGAATCCCATCAGACTAACAGCAGATCTCTCTGCAGAAACCCTGCAAGCCAGAAGAGAGTGGGGATCAATATACAACATTATTAAAGAAAAGAATTTTCCACCCTGAATTTCATAACCAACCAAACTAAGCTTCACAAGCAAAGGAGAAATAAAATCCTTTACAGACAAGCAAATCCTGAGAGATTTTGTCACCACCAGGCCTGCCTTACAAGAGCTCCTGAAGAAAGAACTAAATATGGAGAGGAAAAATCAGTACCAGCCATGGCAAAAACATACCAAATTGTAAAGGCCATCAACACCATGAAGAAACTACATCAACTTATGGGCAAAATAACCAGCTAGCATTATAATGACAGGATCAAATTCACAAATAACAATACTAACCTTAAATGTAAACAAGCTAAATGCCCCAATGAAAAGACATAGACTGGCAAATTGGATAAAATCAAGACCCATCAGTGTGCTATATTCAGGAGACCCATCTCACGTGCAAATACATACATAGGCTCAAAATAAAGGAATGGAGGAATATTTACCAAGCAAATGGAAAGCAAAAAAAAGCAGGGGTTGCAATCCTGGTCTCTGATAAAACAGATTTTAAATGAACTAAGATCAAAAAAGACAAAGGCATTACATAATGGGAAATGGATCAATGCAACAAGAAGAGCTAATTATCCTAAATATATATGCACCCAATACAGGAGCACCCAGATTCATAAAGCAGTTCTTAGAGACCTACAAAGAGACTTAGATTCCCACACAAAAATACTGGGAGACTTTAACACTCCATTATCAATATTAGACAGGTCAAGTGGACCTAATAGACATCTACAGAACTCTCCACCCCAAATCAACAATATACATTCTTCTCAGCACCACGTGGCACTTATTCTAAAACTGGCCACATAATTGGAAGTGAAAATTTCCTCAGCAAATGCAAAAGAATGGAAATCATAACAGTCTCTCAGACCACAGTGCAATCAAATTAGAACTGAGGGTTAAGAAATTCACTCAAAACCACACAACTACATGGAAACTGAACAACCTGCTTCTGAATGACTACAAATTAAGGCAGGAATAAATAAGTTCTTTGAAACCAGTGAGAACAAAGACACAAAATACCAGAATCTCTGGGGCACAGCTAAAGCAGTGTTTAGAGAGAAATTTATAACACTAAATGCCCACAGGAGAAAATGGGAAAGATCTAAAATTAACACCCTAACATCACAATTAAACGAACTAGAGAAGCAAGAGCAAACCAATTCAAAAGCTAGCAGAAGACAAGAAATAACTAAGACCAGAGCAGAACTGGAGGAGATAGAGACACAAAAAACCCTTTAAAAAATCAATGAATCCAGGAGCTGGTTTTTTGAAAAGATTAACAAAATAGATAGACAGCTAGCCAGAAAAGAGAGAAGAATCAAATAGACACAATAAAAAATGATAAAAGGGATATCACCACGGATCCCATAGAAATACAAACTACCATCAGATAATACTGTAAACACCTCTACACAAATAAACTATAAAATCTAGAAGAAATGGATAAATTCCTGGACACATACACCCTCTCAAGACTAAACCAGAAAGAAGTCACATCCCTGAATAGATCACTAAAAAGTTCCGAAATTGAGGTAGTAATTAGTAGCCTACCAACCGAAATAAGCCCAGGACCAGACAGATTCACAGCCAAATTCTACGAGAAGTACAAAGAGGAGCTGGTACCATTTCTTCTGAAACTATTCCAAACAATAGAAAAAGAGGGACTCCTCTCTAACTCATTTTATGAGGCCAGCATCATCCTGATATCAAAACCTGGCAGAGACACAACAAAAAAAGAAAATTTCAGGTCAATATTCTGGATGAACATCAACGTGAATATCCTCAGTAAAATACTGGCAAACAGAATCCAGTAGCAAATCAAAAAGCTTATCCAATACAATCAAGTTGGCTTCATCCCAGGGATTTAAGGCTAGTTCAACATATGCAAATCAATAAATGTAATCCATCACATAAACAGAACCATTGACAAAAACCACATGATGATCTCAATAAATGCAGAAAAGGCTTTTGATAAAATGCAACACCCCTAATGCTAAAAAAGCTTAATAAACTAGGTATTGATGAAATGTATCTCAAAATAATAAGAGCTATTTACGACAAACCCACAGCCAATATCACACTGAATGGGCAAAAGCTGGAAGCATTCCCTTTGAAAACTGGCACAAAACAAGGATGCCCTCTCTCACCACTCCTATTCAACATAGTATTGGAAGTTCTGGCCAGGGTAATCAGACAGGAAAAAGAAATAAACGGCATTCAAATAGAAAGAGAGGAAGTCAAATTGTCTCTGTTTGCAGATGACATGATTGGATATTTAGAAAACCCCATCATCTCAGCCCCAAATCTCCTTAAACTGATAAGCAACTTCAGCAAAGTCTCAGGATAAAAAAAAATCAATGAGCAAAAATCACAAGCATTCCTATATGCCAATAATAGACAAAGAGCCAAATCATGAGTGAACTCCCATTCACAATTGCTACAAAGAGAATAAAATACCTAGGAATACAACTTACAAGGGATATGAAGGACTTCTTCAAGAAGAACTACAAACCACTGCCCAAGGAAATAAGAGAGGACACAAACAAATGAAAAAACATTCCATGCTCACGGATAGGAAGACTCAGTATCATGAAAATGGCCATACTGCCCAAAGTAATTTATAGATTCAATGCTATTCCCATTAAGCTACCATTGACTTTCTTCACAGAATTAGAAAAGAACAACTTTAAATTTCAAATGGAACCAAAAAAAGTCCACATATCCAAGATAACCTGAAGCAAAAAGAATAAAGCTGGAGGCATCACGCTACTTGACTTCAAGCTATACTAAAAGGATATTGTAACCAAAACAGCATGATACTGGTACAAAAACAGCATGATACTGATACCAAAACAGATATATAGACCAATGGAACAGAACAGAGGCCTCAGAAATAATGCCACACATCTACAACTATCTGATCTTTGACAAACCTCACAAAAACAAGCAATGGGGAAGGGATTCCCTATTTAATAAATGGTGTTGGGAAATCTGGCTAGCCATATGCAGAAAACTGAAACTGGATCCCTTCCTTACATCTTATATAAACATTAACTCAACATAGATTAAAGACTTAAACGTAAGACCTAAAACCATAAAAACCCTAGAAGAAAACCTAGACAATACCATTCAGGACACAGGGACAGGCAAAGACTTCATGACTAAAACACCAAAAGCAATGGCAACAAAAGCCAGAATTGAAAAATGGGATCTAATTAAACTAAAGAGCTTCTGCACAGCAAAAGAAACTATCATCAGAGTGAAGAGGCAACCTACACAATGAGAGAACATTTTTGCAATCTATCCATCTGACAAAGCACTGATATCCAGAGTCTACAAAGAAAAACAAATTTACAAGAAAAAAATACAAACAACCTCATCAAAAAGTGGGTGAAGGATATGAGCAGACACTTCTCAAAAGAAGGCATTTATGCAGCTAACAAACATATAAAAAAAAGCTCATCATCGCTGGTCATTAAAGAAATGCTAATCAAAACCACAATGAGATACCATCTCATGCAAGTTAGAATGGCAATAATTAAAAAGTCAGAAAACAGATGCTGGAGAGGATGAGGAGAAATAGAAATGCTTTTATGCTGTTTTTGGAAGCGTAAATTAGTTCAACCATTGTGGAAGACAGTGTGGCAATTCCTCAAGGATCTAGAACCAGAAATGCCATTTGACCCATAATCCCACTACTGGATATATACCCAAAGGATTATAAATCATTTTACTATAAAGACACATGCACACATATGTTTATTGCGGCACTGTTCACAATAGAAAAGACTTGGAACCAACCCAAATGCCCATCATTGACAGACTAGATAAAGAAAATGCAGCACATATACACCATGGAATACTATGCAGCTATGAAAAAGGATGAGTTTATGTCCTTTGCAGGGACATGAAGATGGAAACCATCATTCTCAGCAAACTAACAAAGGAACAGAAAACTAAACACCACATGTTCTCACTCATAAGTGAGAGTTGAACAGTAGGAACACATGGACACAGGGAGGGGAACATCACACACCAGGGCCTGTCAGGGGGTGGGGGGATTAGGGGAGGGATAACATTAGAGAAATACCTAATGTAGCTGATGGGTTGATGGGGGCAGCAAACCACCATGGCACATGTATACTATGTAACAAGCCTGCACATTCTGCACAAGTACCCCAGAACTTAAAATATAATAAAAAAAGAAACAAGAAACACTGCAGAGGAAACTAAATGACCATCAAGACATCACTCATATGTTCTTCTCTCCAGCACAGAGCCCTGTATATAGTAGGTGTTCAATTAAGGTTTTTAAAATTGATTGTGCCTATCTGGACATCTGGGGAAATATTGTTGTTCAGGAAGTGAAATGCTGAGTGTTATTAAAAACAATCTCAGGGTGACTTCAGGTGTTTATTTCATGTCATTTATTAAATCAGGATGAGAAGAGAGATACCGTCAGTAGTGTCGTGAATATAGCTTTAATATCATTGTGCTAACTTGAACTTACCTAGCATAAGGCCAATCAGACACCCTGTTAAATGTTAATGTTTCCTAAACATCGTGGGCATGCCATCACTGTCTGCTCTTCCCACTGCACACTCCCAAAAGCGGCATTATTCACACCCTAGCTTCAAATTCCATCTATATGTTGATAACAGTCAACCTCACTTCCAGACAATTAGCTGGGCGTGGTGGTGGGTGGCTGGCCTCAGCCAGCTACTTGAGAGGCTGAAGCAGGAGAATTGCTTAAACCCCAGAGGCAGAGGTTGCAATGAGTAGAGATTGCACCACTGCACTCCACCCTGGGCAACAAGAATGAAACGCCATCTCAAAAGAAATTTCCAGATGCCCTGTAAGTAGCACAAAATCCTTCTCACTCATCCCTTTTTTTTTTTTTTTTTTTTTTAAATTTTGAGATGGAGTCTTGCTCTGACAACCAGGCTGGAGTACAGTGGCACTATCTCATCTCACTGCAAACTCCACCTCCCAAATTCAGTCGATTCTCTTGCCTCAGCCTCCCAAGTAGCTGGGATTACAGGCCTGTACCAACACACCCAGCTAATTTTGTATTTTTAGTAGAGAGGGGTTTTCACCATGTTGGTCAGGCTGGTCTCGAACTCCTGACTTCTCACTCATTTTTAATCAATCATCAATTCGTGCCACTTTGGCATCCAAACTCTCTAACACTTTCCCTTTTTCCTCTCGTTGGTCAATGACCTGCATCACTTCCTTATCCCCTTCATGCTGCTTGGCCTGGAATGCTCACCATCAGGACCAAGCCTGCTTGTTCTCTGGTCTCAGTTTAATGTCACTTCCTCTGGTAAATGCTCCAAAATCCCACCCACAAGTTGGGGTCCTATACAAAGTTACTCATATCATCCCATGCAAATTCTATCATACAACTTTTATAAAAACCTGTTTATTTGCCTAGCACTTTCTAGCTGCAAATTCCTTGAGGAGGGGGCTGTGCACTTCCTGTTCACTATTCTATGTCCAAGCCTAGCAGAGTTCCTCAAATATTCAGGCATTCATAAATGCTCATCAAATTAACTTCACTCTACTGGGATACACCCATTATATTCTCACCAAATATGTGTTCTTCCTTTAATTTCCTTCTATTTTGGTTAATATACTCCGTTGCCCAATCAATCATAAACAATGCTTTTTAAAATTTTCTGTTTTTCTCTCATTTAGTAGTTGGCTAGACCTTTGTACCAGGCAGGAAAATTGATTGTTAAGTTCTCATGGAATATATTAGCTGGGGATGGTGGCAGGGATCTGTAGTCCCAACTACTTGGGAGGCTGAGGTGGGAGGACCACTTGAGCTCAGTAGGTGGAAGCTGCAGTGAGCTGAGATCGCACCACTGCACTCCAGCCTGGGTGACAGGGAGATACACTATCTCAAAAAAAAAAAAAAGAGAAAAATTAAATACACAAACTTACAATTAAATTAATTAGATTAAGAAGGCATTAAATGCTTAAAACTCATCACCTCCTAATTATTTTACGCCACTTCACTATTACTTATGCTCTTGAGATCATCCTCCCCCATTGTGTCTGGTGGAAATGGTACATAATGGCATGCTACTGTGTGTTCAGTGGTGGCAGTGTGTCTGTAGCTTGAAGTAGAACATGGTGACAATGTTTGCACCATAAAAATCAACAAAGGCTACAAACCTGTGATTTTTCTTTTCTTTTCTTTTCTTTTTTTTTTTTTCCGGAGAACCCATTGTAAAGCATTTAAACCAGCACTTCCCCACCCTCACTGATTATGAAACCTGGCCTGGCCTTATGGCCCCTTGTTACAGGAGGCCCACCACCTTGGCCCTCCCCTCCAATTCATTCTCCACACTTCTGCAAAAAATACTTTTCCTACAACATATATATGATCAAGTCACTCCTCTACTTAAAAACTTACACTCCTGCTCAGCATAGGCCTAGCCAAAACATGATTCCTTACTGTGGTTTCTAAGGCTGCCCTTCAACAACCCAGCCCTGCCTCTCAAGCCTCCTTTCCACCACACCCTTGCACACCCAAGGCTCCAGCTATGCTGTACCTCTTGCAGCCATGCCTCTTTAACCTCTTCTCATGCTGCTCCTGCTGCCTAGGCTGCACTTATCTACCTTGTGTGTTCGGCAAACTTCCGGACATCATTTGAGTTTCAGCTCAAATACCTAGCCATTGCTAAAGTGTTGCCTGACTTCTTGGCACTGAAGAGTTCCTTTCCTGTGCCCCCACCATGATCATCCTCACACAGCAATCACAGTGTTTACAATGTTCCCATATTGTGGATTTTCCTGTGTCTCCTCCACTTCACTGAGTCTCTCAAGGACAGAGACAATGCGCCTATCATCAGGCATGTCATATGGTGTTTATGAAGTACTGGCTGAAAGAATAAATGAATGAATGCATGGGAGTGAATGAGGCTACAACCACTTATGAATAAAATAATTTCTTCAATCACGATGGTCACGAAGATGACAGCAATGCCACAGGGCCAAGACATTAGTGGGTCTTCATGGCAGATATCATCCAAGAATATCCCAAAGGTCTACAGAGGTACAGGTTTTGCCATCTCTCTACATCCTGTTTATATATCAAACCAGGCTTATATGAGCCATAAGAATCTCAAATAGAAAACAGAGTCACAGTATAGGATCTATGTTCTTAGGCACGTATACAATAAGAGAGTGTAATCATACTTGCTTTGTTCACTGACAACAGAAAATTTATGGCCAATTCTATTGTAGCTTCAGATTGATTACTACAATGACCATTTCTTCTTTCATGACAATTGTGTCTCTTAATCTAATCAACAGCAGGATGACTGCTAACATCATTCAGATCCTCAGTGAATAACCGAATTCAGTGTACCTACAATAGTGCACCTGTTTGTGGTACACAAGTTGCCTCATACTAAGTTTCATTTCTTTCCTCTGCTGACCTTATTCAGTAGATATGATGCTATGATTAGCAGATTCTCTCTGCCAATCTAGAACTTTGACCTCACCTTCACTCCAGAAACCTTCCTCTTATCAAGAAGTATAGCCTATCTGTTAACTCTCTCCATTGGAAAAAAAAAAAAAAAAAAAAGCAAATAGCAGAAACTCCTAGATTTCCTTCTGCAGTCTCACGGGTCAGGTGACAGATAATATAAAACATTAACAAGAAATGTATTCAGGAGATGCTCCTTAGGTATGCATTGTGGTTCATTCTGACCCCAGCAAGGATATCAAAGATGGCCCAGTCTAAATCAGACTAGCATAACTCCACTGCAGAGAATCTGAGACTGAACTCAAAGGAAAAGCAATCACAGATCTATTATCTCCAAGACTTTCCCAAGTTCTAATGAGATAATATGTAGAAACAAGCTACAAATTCACCTGCAGGCTATTGATCACAGATCCTACAAACAGGCTCTACCATCTATTCTCAGCTAACTCTATGTAGGGTGGCTGATAATTACATGGTAATCTAGAAATGGCAGATGGTCAAGACGAGTCTAGTTCAGATTACAAACGACCTATTTACCATAATAGAGAGGAAACTATGGTTATATGTTAGAATTCATACTTTCAAACAAGTAGGAGATAAAATTTAAATAATATAGCCAAGGATTAAACCAGATATAGATATACACATATAAAAGCAAACTCATACACTATTAACACTATTAACAGCTGGTTATCTGCTTCATTCTAGTGTTCTAATGTGACCAAAACACCGGAAAATAATTGCAATTTTTTTCTTCTATCTAACACCAACATAGTATAACAAAACAAAGAAAAATAAGAAAACATATTGTAGGTATTAGCAATCTAGCTGGCAGCTGTAATGTATGAATTAGGCCAATTTAGAAGGAGCTAGGAAATTTTGCAGCTCAAATATCTCCTAAAACATTCCTAAGAAGTATTCTTCATTAAGAAAGGAAGAATAATTTTTGTTAAGCCAAGCCTATAAACATCAATATAAATGACAACAAGTAAAGAATGTTAGGATTTACTTAGTATGACACTGTCTAACAGAAACAAAATGTGGGCCAAAAATGTAATATTAAACTTTCTAGTAGCCACATTTTTAAAAGATTTTTTAAGTTAAAAATAATTTTAATAACAAATTTTATTTAACCCAATATTTCAAAATCATTTAAGGTGGTAATCAACATTAAAAAATTAACAAGCTATTTAATATTCTTATTTTGTACAAAATCTCCAAAATCAGGTATGTATTTTACACTTATGTCATATATTAGTTTTAACTGAAAATATTGAACTGTATTTTACTCCAGCTTTATAGAGACATAACTGACAAATAAAAATTATATATATTCAAAGTGTACAGTGTGATGACTTGTACATACACACTGCAAAACGATTACTACAATCAAATTAACACATCCATTACTACACTTGTTACCAGTGTGTGTGTGTGTGTGTGTGTGTGTGTGTGTGTGTGTGTGTATGTGTTTGGTATGTGTGTATGATAAGATCACCTAAGACATACTCTCTTAGCAAATTTCAAGTGAACAATACAAAATTATTAGCTAGTCACCATGCTGTACATTAGATCTTCAGAACGTATTCATCTTATAACTAAAAATGTATACCCTTTGACCATTTTCTTCACCTCCCAATAAACTGTATTTAGATTTCATAAAATTTAAAGTTGAAAAAGTAAATTCACATAACTCTGCTTTTCCAATAATCTTTAAAGCTTTCAGTAACTAAATCAAATACCAAAAAATCATTTTTCTACAGCTTTTGTAACTAAATTAACAAAACTGATTCTCTCTTTTGGAAAAACTTATTCGTTTTGCATCAGAAGCATATCAATTTCAGAATCATGTCTGTCCAAGTTGAGCAAATTCACTAACTGATGTGTCAACTCAGTATTATTAACATTGAATTCAAAAATGTATTGCACAAACTGAAATGCAATATTAAATTCAATACCAACAAAGCGTTCTACAATTTTCTTATAGTTTGTTTAGCCAATTTACACAATGCTATTGATTACAGTTAAAATATTCTGCATATTGATTTGTGTTAGAAAAAAATGTATAAAATCATTATTATGGACCATGAAATCATTATTATTGATTTCAACATAAATTCTTGTACCTGCCTACTGAGATCAAAAATAAGCTTTTCCTTTCTTAGAAGCTTTTGATATGGCTCACTTATATGCAATGTAGTTTGGTGAGAAAATATAAATCACATTGCCAGTTTTGCTTTTTTAAAAATGTTTGTGGGTATATAGTAGGTATATATATTTGAAGGGTACATGTACTTTTGCTTTTGCTTTTTGATATTGAATACATTGATTATTCTTTCTGTTGGAGTTAACAACATAGTAAGTCTTTGTAAAATTTTTCATGATTCCACCAATGAGCACCAGAAAAGAACACAAGATCATTAAATTTGTTGTCTTCTGTCTCTTTCCAAAGTTCCATGAACTAGAGGTAATTCGTGACATTTGCACATCTATATGGAAAGATTTTAATAACCACGTCCATGGCTGTCTTCACAGAATCAATTTCAGAAACAATTGCACAAATATATGGTAGAGCAAAGAAATAAGGAAAATAGTCTTTTGCTTTAATACGCCAGCAAGATTTGATTTTTTATCAAATACAGCTAGAACACTGTCCATCATAATAAAAAACTAATATTTTAATATCTAAATTAAATTCTTTGATAGCTGTAAGACTAAAAATATCAATTTGAAAAGCTATGAATTAACATTTATTTATAAATTTGGAAGTCCTTTGAGACAAAATGTAGAAAAGTATTGAAAGGGCAATGTCTCTTATATCACACAACTCATCTAAAGCTAAAAAATGGTACTTTAAATTTTTTAAATTTTGAAAAAATTCATGTAGTTTATACTAATAGTATAACCATAGTATAAGCCATACTTTTGTATAGTTAGTTTTTATATTCTACAGACAATTATTGGGAGCTTAACTGAAGATCTTCTACTTTGTATGAAATATTGCTTAGCCTTATCCTCATAATTTTCTAACAAAATTTCCATAACTAAAATAATAATATATTTTACTCTCACTCCAGCTAGAAGTGGGGTTTGTGAGTGGTTGAAAGGAAACCTCTTATCAAATTCACTATGTGCTTTCTGAATATGTCTTTTTATGTTGCCAACTTTCCCATCTTAAAAATTTGTTTATACACCAAAGAAACCATCTTCTCCAACTGGCTCTGCTGCAGCAACTTTGCAATTGCCATTCTTGGTGAAATTGGTGACACACCTTCTTCTAATCTAGAAGACTAGATCAGTGATGTGCTTCTGTGAAACAGCCCACATGCCCAAAAGGTTCAGAATACAACAGTAATATCTTACACAATACAGTCATTCGAAAGAAGCGTATTCCTACCAAACAATGAAGTTGTGTTTAGCAGAAAATACTTTGCCCTACTTTCTATTTCGATCATAAGTGGGAGTTTAACAACGTGAACACATGGACACAGGGAGGGGAACATCACACACCCGGGCCTGTCAGGAAGTAGGGGGCTGGGGGAGGGATAGCATTAGGAAACACCTAATATAGATGAAGGGTTGATGGGTGCAGCAAACCACCATGGCACGTGCATACCTATGTAACAAACCTGCACGTTCTGCACATGTATTCCAGAACTTAAAGTATAATAAAAATAAATAAATTGCAATGAAATAAAATGTGAAATTCAACTCCTCAGTAGCACTAGCTACATTTCAATTCTCGATTCTCACAGGTGGCTGATGGCTATCTACATATTAGATACCTAAAACCTTCTATGATTCAAAGTAGAAAGTAGGGAGGGACAAAAGGAAGACAGGAAGGTAAGAGCCAGTTCTTGGTTTAAACACTAACAGTAGTTAGATTTAAAGAAATTTCTTTACTCAAATACTCATTTAATACAGACCTGTATAAGGCTCAGAATATATAGTAATGTATGCCATTTCAACAACCACAATTTAAAATAATTGTCACCTATCTTCGAGTTACTTATATAATAGTAGGAGTAATTTATAATGTCAACATATTAAACACTGTCCATTTTTCCACAATAAAATTGAAAGTACACATTTGAAACCCATAAGAAAGGCACTAGAGCTTACACCAATTGGCCCACCAACCCTTTAGAGGTCTCATAGGAAGCTCAAAAGCGTTATTTCCAAAGTTAATTCAACATCTCTAAAAAAATCACCCTGCTCCTCTTCAGGTGTTCCTTTATCCAGTATCTAGCACAGTGGCTGATACACATTAGAGCCTTCAACAAATTGCTGCTGAATGACTAAATAAGTGAACTTGCTTGCATGTGTAAGCTGAAGTTCTTAAGTACTTACACAAGTTGATAAACTCAAATTTTATACAACGTTTTAAGTCTATAGAAAAAGTTACCTGTCATTCTAAATTTATAATGGAGGGAAAGGGAAAGGCTTATAAAAATAAATTCCACAGTAAAGCCAAGAAATCTGATATCAACAACTGCATACCACAGTGTAACCGCAAGCCAATCAGATAGAGTTCTCCAAAACCATTATCTTGGACTATATATTGTCACAAAGATTACATCATTGCTTGCTTTTTTGCATTTATCATATTTTACAGCTTTGTAAGAATAAGTGAGAAGAGACCCATGACCTCTATTTTTGAGATAATTTGCAGTGCTTGCTGAAATTTGGTTTAAAATTTAAAAACAAAGACTGGATATCATTATTTCATGGAACTGATCATTTCATTCATACCAAGAACCTCCTCAACATGATGGGTATAAGATACCAGGAAAAAAAAGGGAGAAAAATGTGTTTCTCTTGAGAGTAATGAAATACCACCCTGTTCTTTTATCCCCATTTTTAGTTACAGTCTGCAACCAATGAAATGAGTATGAGACAATCTCAATGAATTGAACCACAAGTTATATTTCTTTGACACATTAAATCTTCAACATGCCTTCAACCATACTAAGGCATTAGAAAACTTTTATGAGGAGATTAGGACATAGTTAACTTCATCCATCTAATGAAGAAACAAAGACACAAGATGTCAGATGTCATCTAAATCTTGGAACTAGATGAACACAGGTTCAAAGAATTAGATCTCTTCCCTGAAAGCCTAAACTCTGCTGGGCCCCATTTATAGCATAGCCTAATATTGACAAATTCTGGAGGGACAAGAGAAATTCTCACCCAAAGTAAAGAAAGCTGAGGACCAAATGTGATCCTAGGGAAAAAATGAGTTTGAGTTGCTTAGAAATAGTGACATGAGAAGGTGAAAAACAGATTTCAGAAAGAGAAAACCCAAAATAATTCTGTTGCTGGCTGCACTTTGGGACTCTTAAGTATCTAACAATAGAGGAAGGGGAAGGAAAACATGACGTGACCCAAATTAGATGGCTTCGCTTAATGAATTTGGACAAGTCATATTTCCTCAAAGCATTCCATTAACCATGTTTTGTCCCATCGCTTATGTAAAAATATCATGTTATATAAATGCCTACATTTAGACATGTAGATAATTAAAATAGAGGTTTAATGTCCATTTGGTTTTACAAAGTTATGACATTTCCTATACAAAGTCAGGGGCTTATTTCCTCCCTAATTCACTTGATAACTTGCCTTGATGGTAATATGAGTTGTGTGTTTTAAGATATTATTTGTTTAGCCTAGGGGTAGTGTAAATCCTAAAATTTAACTCTAACGATATGAATAATAACACACTATATTTATACATGGCCAACTTACTGCCATTTATATTTTGTTTTCTCTATACTTTTGACTAGGGTATTGTGGCGGGGGGGAAGCCCCAAGAAGAGACCTCCAACGAACAATTTTATGTGCACAATGACTGCTACTGGCATCCTACAAGTTTTTTCTCTGCATACCACTGGATACATTCTGTATACCCAACATTTGAAAGTAGTTTTCTATTTTACATTTTCTTAATTCTAATTAAACAAATCTTAATCTTGACTTTAATGGCTGCAATTATGATACTTCATTATGTTAAATGTTAGTTGCAACATAAGAATAAATTGTATAAACAGTTTAGCTGCAATTGCATGGTGTCTAACTGTACATTACTCATTAACAAGATGTGGGTAGCAGCAATTATAACATTTCCTCCTAATGTCCCCATTTATTGAGTCTCAGCAGCAAGCCCCCTTTCACATCGCACACTGATTGACGATAGCAGCTTTTGTGCTCATGGAGAACAGGCACTATAACCCGCTGTGCGCCTCCAACTCAGATCGATGAAAGTACACATTAGCTCTTAGCCTCACAGGCCGGAGTTCTTGAAGGTCAAAATAGCCATCAGCATCACTGTAGGGTATAAAAATCATTTCACAAACTGTGAACAAAAACAACACAACTTGCTTTGCAGTTTGATTATTGTTTATAGATACAGCAAGCCAAGAATTAAAGCATAGCCTTGGGGCAGCATAATTATTTACAGCTGAAGACTCATATCATTATTAGCGTTCTCCTAATTGCTTGAAGTTATATCAATGTTAGTTGATTTAACACATTTCTTATAACATACATGGAAATTGTTTCCTCTGCATATGGAGTGTCAGTTTAACTGGGAGATGGTTTCTTAATTTATCCAAGTTGTTTTTTTCTTCTAATTGTTCTTTTTTTTCTTTGAAGGAATATTTTCCCTTAGCCATAAGCAGGAAGAAGAGTTGAAGCTGAGTTTCAATTTACCTACTGTATCTTAATGCTAGCAAGACTAGGACGATTTTTTTAATCAAAAATTGAATCCATAAAGCTACAACAACATCTTCCGTTAGAAAATGTATCAAACTTTCCTCTAGATGGTTCATACAAATCTTTTCTTCTTAGGTGCCTAACCAGAAATTTTAACATTAAGAGCACAATCACATAGCACCCACATAAAGCTTATTAAAAAACTTTAATAATGTTGAAGTCATGAAAATCTTCATACATTGCAGAATCTCAAATCTTCACATATTCTATAATCTCAAATCTTGGTCAGTCATATATATTATATATGGATAAGGAAGAAAAAGCTAAATATGTAGCTATAATATATAAAACTTAACAGTATAATCAAGAAGAAACTTAAAGAGAAACATACTGTTGTGGGTAGAGTTTGGAATTTGTAAGGGTCAAAGTGAACTATTTTTTACAGTGTTCTCTACCTCAACGTCATTATTCTTTTTCTGTAACATATTTTCTACCTATAGGTGGCGACACCTGTACTGTTTCCTTTTGAAGTGTTCTTTGTGCCTGGGCACAAATGGACTGCTGCTAGAAGACAGAGTTGAATTTAGAGACCATGATGTCAAAACTTTTCAAGACTAGAAAAGATCTTAGGACCAAGTAGTCAATTCCTGCAACATACGATATCTGAGAAATAAGGCCCCAAGAAACTAAGCTAAATGCCCACGATCGCATTACCAGTTAGCGATAGAGCTGGAAAAATGAAGAAACTAGATTCAGAAATAATAAGCTGAGACAAACTGTAAACATAAAAAATAAACTCTTAAGAACAACACTTGCAAAATACCACATGGAACCCTATTTCCACAAAGTGAACTTGGAATCGCTCCGATAAATTATATGTATTTAAACCTAAATCCTGGCATTCATCTTTTTCTTTTTTTCGCAATAAATGGCCCTCCAAAATATTATGATAAAAGAGCTACGGTCTCTTATTTGAGAAAATGTAATGTTTATTAAAATGCTTCCCAAAGGGAAATATCAATTTAATAGCTAATGTATGTTTTTACAAAATTGATCACCACTTGCAGATATGAAACGGAAGAATATCTGAGAAGATTGCTAATGGGGCCTATTGTTTAGAAGTATGCCAAAGCAAATACCAAGGACTTTGATTCTGAGTTACAAAGGTCACCCAGAAATCTTATGAAATTTAAGCTGTGATTGTTAACCTGCTAAAAGTTACCACATTACTTAACACTTGTGATCTTATCTAAGAGACATCTGGTATAAATATTTCCAAAGATTTCTAAGAACAATTTTGTTTTATCAAAGGAAATATTATTTAACAGTTCTCTTTACTTTACGGGCCTTTAGCAAAACTCTTGCTGCTGCCTAGAAGAAACAGAAAACCTGAAAATGGTATTTTAGATTAACTTAATTTAGATTTTCTTTGAACAAATTACAGTCTCTACAGAGACCCTGGTGGATTGCTTCTGGAATCTGAAGCAGCCTCAGTCCCAGGCATCCCATGAACACCATCCTGTAAAACTGGAAAGAACTGATGAGGTGGTGGGCGACTAGTAAAACCTCTTATCACAGTGGGTGATGTTTAGTGCTGGAGCCATCATCTTTCCTAAGAATTTAACAATTACTTCCCTTCTCCAGACAGAAATTCTTAAACAGAGAAGGGTAAATCAGGCATGGAAAGGTCATTTTACATGGACTTTTGTAAAGTATGCCTTGATATACATTTTCTATTTACTTCTTGGTTTATTTTATCTATATTTAGATAGATATAAAACAATCAAAATTAGTTAGATGGAGAAGTAAAAGCTATAAGGCAAATTAAAGTTTATAATTTAGTATTCTCACTAAGATATCACATTAAAGTATTTTTCTTCTCAAAGGTATATCCATATTTTTCTCAGACTGAAAAATTGATTTTCTCTCTGGTTTTTCAGAGCCACCGAGCTTCATTTTACTTTTTGAAAATGTTTTTAGTGCCACCTTTCACTTGTATAAACTATGCATCTCAACTTTTACCTTTAGGTTTGGGGTAAAATAATTGCTTTTTGCTTGCCATTGGCTGGGGTCTTTGCTACATCCCACTTGATTCATATCAGATACTAAACATGTTTATATTTTTTCCAATGTGATATACTAGACAGGTTCAGTATAATGTTACCTCATTTTATCACCTGTAAGGTATTATTCCACAAAAATAGTGATTTAAAAAAATCTCTTCACTGCAATAATGGTTTGACTGTGGTTAACTACTGAGGGTTTGTAACACTACTGTACTTTAGGTCCCATCTTTCATTAAAAAATATCTCATTTCAGGAAACATGGGTGTACTCGAGGTAGAAAAACAAATTTCCTATGGTCTATTGCATGGGATCCAATTCTTAAGACGCCTAAGATAAATATTTACTTTTTAAACTGTGTTGAAATAACTACCATCAAATAGTGGTTGCAAAAAATTGCGGTGCATGCCTCATGTTAAATAAAATACAGGCCGGGTTTTGTATTTCCATCCATCTCTCCTGCCTCAGTGCTCCCTTTGAAAGAGACCTGGAACCCAGTTGCAGAAGTGGGTGGGGGAGGCTGAGCCCAGCAGGGTGAGAATGAGGGGATCTTGTAGGTTACAACATCTGCTGGGCAGATAACATCTGCAGATAATGACAGGGCAGGGGTGAGGGGTAGAAAGGCCAAGCTATGCAGAAGCAGCAGAGCACGGAGGAGGGAGGGGAGCTGTTGCAAGAGTTCCTCGCACCCACTATTTCCCACTGAATCATTCATTGGCAGCCTCGCCATTTAACTCGTGCGGATCGCAGAGCGGTGCGGTACCTCCACCAACTGGATAGTGTTTAACTTCTCTTTTCACTTGAAGAAAAACAAGGACAGTGATTTCAATGACACTGGATGTTTGCGCTGCTTGATAAGTGATGACTAACACGTCTACTACTTTTAACAATTTTTGCTTTTCTTTCCTAACTGGAGTTGTGTGGCGCTGAAGTGAGAGAAAGCTAATACAGCAAATGGAAACCGCTGTCAGTAGGAACCAGATTAGTCAATCCTTATAGCAAAAGTGAATTTCAGATAACAGCTCAAGCATGACCACTCTGATCACAGCCTCGTGTTTATGTATACAGAGGAACAATGAAGTAGCCTGGCAATTACTGCAAATACATTCCTCAAGCTTTCAGGCGATGCCAAGCTTAAAATTGTGGTCAGCTCAAGTGGGAGAAGCAGGATCAACTCGGAATTCATTGCAGCAATTGTAATTAAATCACATATTTTGTCTCTCTCTATCTTTCTTCATGCTAAATGCGTAGCTATTTAAAACACTGTGGACACGCTAGACTATAAGACTGCAATTCTCTCATGTAGAATGTTCTTATTTCTGATCATGGAAGGGAACCATGAAGAGGGAATAAAGTGACAAACTCTCTTATCCATATAAGGACGCTGCATAAAACCATGCTAATCTTTCCAGAGGTTTTATTTGTTACTTAAACTGTTTGCAAACCTACAATCTACAGAAATAGAAAAGCAGAATTCATGCACAAATAAGAAAAAAAAGTTCATTAGTAATAATGGCAAATTAAGATAGCAACAGGGCGGGGCGCCGTGGCTCACACCTATAATCCCAGCACTTTCGGAGGCCGAGGTGGGTGGACCATCAGGTTAAGTTCATAGACCAGCCTGACCAAGACAGTGAAACCCCGTCTCTACTAAAAATACAAAAATTAGCGGGGCGGGGCGGCACACACCTGTAATCCCAGCTACTTGGGAGGCTGAGGCAGGAAAATCGCCTGAACTGCGAGGTGGAGGCTGCGGTGAGCCGAAATCTCCTCACTGCACTCCAGCCTGGGCGACAGAGTGAGACTCCATCTCAAAAATAAAAAATAAAAGAAAAGAAAGAAAAGAAAAAGAAAAACATAGCAACAGATACCTTTTTCACCTAAAACTAAAGCTTCAAGATTGTGCCCAGGACCCATACTGTTGTGGAAAATCAGGGTCAGTTTATTAATAGCCACAAAAAGCGTTAGGAAGCTTTGGCTTCAAGCTGCCTGGCTTCACATCTTACCTGCTGGGTAAGCTTGGGCAAATGACTTAACCTCACAGCACTTCAGTTTCCTGAACAGAAAATGAGGACAAAGATTCCATCTACTCGGCAGTGCGATTGTGAGGAGTAAATTTTAAAATGCAGGTAGAGTATTTATCCATGTGCCTGCCATTTGGCATAGACCAGCTATTACGTCTATTAATAGTGTATTACGTCTTGTAGGCATTTCAGCACTGGATTCTCAAGCATAACTCAAACTGTGTTATGGTTGTAACTACATCAGATTGTGTCTATGACTATCAGCAAAGGCTCAAAGAAAAATCATGTAATTAAAAATCATCAATGTTAAATGATGAGACAATTTTTTTTTCAAAAATTCCTTTACATTAATATTGCTTATAAAAAGGAGGCAAAAGTACAATTATTTTTGCTGAACAACGTTTACTGTATAAACTTTATTTCCTGCTAGATTAATTAAGGAGGAGGGAAAATAAATACTTTTAGAGATAATAGCCTAAGAAATCAAGTCTTATCTAAAGCACCCTAAGTACCCTTGCCCCAAAGAAAGGAAAATACCATCTATATTTTGCCAGTTACAGGCTTGATCTGGTTAACAAAATCAATTTTTAAGGAACAAATATCTTTTGGCAGATCTTCCCTATTAGTCATTCACAAGTTAGTATGAATTATTTAATCTGACAGATCCATATCCAGCTGAAATCAAAGGCAATCAGCTGATAACATTTTTGATCAAGAAATAAAAGAAGCATTTATAAGAAATTCTTCAAATTTGAAGAGTGGTAGCCTTGTTTAAAAAAAATAAAAAATAAATTAAAAAGTGAGGAATTTTGAACAGCCAGAAGCCTTTATACATGCTAAGGTACTGTCTGAGTGTATCATCATATACATGAACTTCTTACCAACAGAAACATAAAAATCAATAAATGTTTCCACTTTCTGATATCATGCACTCTTCATGGATTTCCCTAAAAATATTTTCTTTAAAAGCACTAAGGTACTCCTGTATCAGGCAGGATTGAGAGAGGTTAGAAAGACAGTCAATGCGGCCCAGCATGATGGCTCACACCTGTAATTTCAGTACTTTGTGGGGCTGAGATGGGCTGATCACAAGGTCAGGAGATCAAGATCATCCTAGCCAACATGGTGAAACCCTGTCTCTACTAAAATTATAAAAATTAGCTGGGTGTGGTGGCACAGGTCTGTAATTCCAGCTACTCAGGAGGCTGAGGAAGGAAAATCGCTTGAACCAGGGAGTCAGCGGTTACAGTGACCTGAGAACGCACCACTGCACTCCAGCCTGGTGACAGAGCAAGACTCTTTCTCAAAAAAAAAAAAGAAAATCAGTGCATGGTTCCTGAGCCCAGGATCAGCCATATCCAGGTATCCCAGAATCTGCCCATGGACCATAAGAGAGGCTAATGTGACAACTTTTAAAATTCTTTTCCTATCTAGTATTGAATAACTAACATTAGCATCAGTCCAGGCTAGTTACATTTTTTAAATATATAAACATGGAGAGTTTATTGGGGTCAAGCTTAAGGGCTGCAACCTGGGAGCATGGAATTAAGTTGAATCTATGCTCCCAAAGCCAATTACTTTTTTTCCAACTAAACATTGTTCTCTACTTTATAGATCCTTGAATTATCAATGGCTGATATTTCTAAACTAGTTTATGCATGTAAGGAAAAGTGAAAGAGTTTGAAAACCATTGAGATTTCTGATTATGGAAAATACCCATAAATAATGTTTCCAAAGTATTAAACTCTTGAGAAACATGGAGAGATTCTTGTTAAGAACACCACAAGAGTGGAATTAGAAATAGGGAGGTGGCACTAACCCATCCCAAAGGAGGCTGCCTGTGTGAAGATCGCTTCTCCTGACCAGCACGTTTTCTACACAGGCATTTGCTGTCAGGACATTTGCTTCTCAAAAGTTTTTGCTTGTTTCCCCTCTGATATACATAGAGATTTCGCTGTCCGTGGTAATAAATATCATCTCTGTCATCCATGGCCATCAACAGTCATAGGAATTTCTGTTTTCATCTCATATGGTTGTGATGAGCTTTCATATTTAGCTCCAAGCACGATTCTCTTTTAAGCTAGATTCAGAAGCTGGAAGACAATCATAACCACTAACTATTACTTTAACAATATCTGAGACATAGTGATGAGCCCTCTAGCTTACTAGTTATCAAACACTGCAGCATCTAAGGCAGAGCTTTTCATCTTCATTCAATATCCCACCACTCTGCTCAGCTTCACCAAACATGCATAACGTCATAATCTCATCTTTCCAGCCGTAAAACCAGTGTTTTTGGATTTGCCACCGTCTCTCAGTTTGACAGCCATGTGTTGGCCATATGTTAACTATAGCTTTTAAAAAATTATTTCAATCTTTCCATATTCGCCTCTTCTTTATTGTTTCTTTACTTTGTAGATAATTGGCATTGACTCTCCAAGGATCTGCTAAAATACTACCTCCTACTCCCTCTGAGTATCTTTCCTCCAGGTCTACTTGCCACCCTGCGTGTACCTCTGTGCAGACAAAGCCTATTGCCACCTCTGTTATCCCCCAGAGTGAAGAGGAAGAAATTTGTTTCATTGGTTCTCATGTCTCTAGCACAGTTGATGAATGTGTTTCTCAATAAATGTTTGCTATTTTTTCATTCAGGTGCTGAATTACTGAATAAAAGAAAATCTGCCCCCCACCACCACTTTATTTCTTGGAGCACTTCAATGTACTAACTAGTTCTCAAGTGTCCTGAAAAATTACTGTGGATATAGATTTGACAGCAATGGAGTTAGAGTCCTTTAGGAATAGGGAGAATCTGCTAAGGAACTGTGCCTGACTGTGTTTAGCGGTTACACTAAAATCGTATTTGGCACAGAGAAGAGTTTCATATGAGTGGCAACGAACACACACCATGCTGTTTCACTTACATAATGCCCCTACAACTCTTCATCTACTCTTTGTGTTTCTTATTACATTTAAACATGTTATCATGCCTTCCCTCCCTTCATCTTCTCCTGAGTTGCACCTTGCGCCTGGTATGCTCCACATGGCCCACTTAGTCAAGTTCTCTTGTTTCCATCATTCAAACAACTTCTGAAATCCTGTTTCCTCTATTAAGCTTCTGACTAATTAGAAAAAAGCTAGCAATTTCCCCTTAAAGGGCTGTTCCCACAACTCTCTCTCTGTACCACTCTGTCCTGAGAGCCCTGATTCCTCTGGAAACTGATTCATTGCTCTGAAGATGTTTGCTTTATCTAGAGGGTTGTATTTATCCAAAAAGTTAAGTTCAGAGAATAAAGGGAACTTTATAAAGTACCTTGCGGGGGGATCCAAGATGGCCAAGTAGGAGCAGCTCTGGATTGCAGCTCCCAGCAAGAGCGCGGAAGCCGCATTTCCAGACGGATGTTCATTTCCCACAGACCAGGAGATTCCCGGGCGGAGGGAAGCGCCAGGGTCTCCAGCATGGCTGTTTCCGGCGCGCGGGTCTCCACATAAAAAGCTCACACGGCCTGGTCGCCCTTTGGGCTGGTGACCGGAGTGCCTGAGAGAGAGTCGCCCGCTCAACAGGTAAAAAGGGGAAAATAGGCCGGGCGCGGTGGCTCAAGCCTGTAATCCCAGCACTTTGGGAGGCCGAGGCGGGTGGATCACAAGGTCAAGAGATCAAGACCATCCTGGTCAACATGGTGAAACCCCGCCTCTACTAAAAATACAAAAAATTAGCTGGGCATGGTGGCGCGTGCCTGTAATCCCAGCTACTCAGGAGGCTGAGGCAGGAGAATTGCTTGAACCCAGGAGGCGGAGGTTGCGGTGAGCCGAGATCGCGCCATTGCACTCCAGCCTGGGTAACAAGAGCGAAACTCCGTCTCAAAAAAAAAAAAAAAAAAGGGGAAAATAGCGAGCCAGGCCAGGAGATTCCCGGGCGGAAAAGCGCCAGGCTGGCGCAGCGGGTCTCCACACAAAATCACACAAATCTGGGCACCTTTTCAACAGGTGACTGGAACGCTTGGGAGACACAGTCGCCCATTCAACTGATAAAAGTGCGACTGAAACAGGGAGCCGGGCCAGGAGATTCCCGGGCGGAAAAGCGCCTCAAGCGCAGCTGTTTCAGCCTGCACCACGGCTGTCTGCACAAAATTTCACACAAATCCAGGCGCCTTTTCAACTGGCGACTGGAATGCCTGGTAGACAGAGTCACCCATTCAAGTGAAAAAAAGGGGTCTGAGGCAGGGAGCCAGGTGATCAGGCTCGGCCAGTCCCACGTCCACAAAAACCAGCAAATCTGAAACGCTACGGAATGAGAGTTTCACAGCAAGCACAGCTGAACCCGGGAAGGTCCAGCTCTGTGGGGGAGGGGCGTCCGCCATTACTGAGGCAGCCCACCATTGCCCAGGTGGCCTGCCATTGCCGAGGCAGTCTGCCATTACAGAGAGAGTCCACCATTACAGAGATGGGCCACCGTTGCCAGGGCAGTTCTAACTACACCCGTATAAACAGGACTGCAGGGAAGTTCACACGGCAGCTGGGCAGAGCCCACAGCAGCTTAGCAGTGCCTCTGCTGGCAGACTGTGACTAGGCTGCCTCCTCACTGGGCAGGGCAGCCCTGAAAAAAGGCAGCATTATGACAGAAACTTATAAATAAATCCCTACCTTCCCGGGACAGAGTATCTGGGGGAAAAAACGGCGTTTATGAGTTCTGCTGCAGCAGACTTAAAAGTACCTGCCCAGCAACTCTGAATGGAAGAACGGAGCTCACAGCTCAGCATTTGAGCTCCTATAAAGGGCAGACTGATTCCTCAAGCAGCATCCCAACCCCTGTATATCCAAAGAGTCACCTCACAAAGGAGAGCTCAGACTGACATCTGGCAGGTATCCTGGGACAAAGATAGCAGAAGAAGAAACTGGCAGCAACCCTTACTGTTCCGCAGCCCCCACAGGTGAGCCCCAGGCAAGCAGGGTCTGGAGTGGGCCTCCAGCAGTCCCACAGCAGAGGGGCCTGACTGTTAGAAGGAAAACTAAGAAACAGAAAGAAATAACTTCATCATCAATAAACAAGATGTCCACTCAGAGACCCCATCTGAAAGTCATCAACCACAAAGACCACAGGTACATATATCCACAAAGATGGGAAGAAGCCAGCTCAAAAAGGATGAAACACTCAAAACCAGAACGCCTTTCCTCCTCCAAGGGATCACAACTCCTCACCAGCAAGGGAACAAGGCTGGATAGAGAATAAGTCTGATGAATTGACAGGAACAGGCTTCAGAATGTGGGTAATAAGAAACATCTCTGAGCTAAAAGAACATGTTCTAACCCAACGCAAAGAAACTAAGAACCTTGAAAAAAGGTTTGACGAAATGCTAACAAGAATAAACAGCTTAGAGAGGAACATAAATGAATTGATGGAGCTGAAAAACACAGCATGAGAACTTTGAGAAGCATACACAAGTTTCAATAGCCAAAGTGACCAAGCAGGAGAAAGAATATCAGAGGTCGAAGATCAACTCAATGAAATAAAACAAGAAGGCAAGATTAGAGAAAAAAGGGTAAAAAGGAATGAACAAAGTCTCCAAGAAATATGGGACTATGTGAAAAGACCTAAACTACATTTGATAAGTGTACCTGAATGTGACAGGCAGAATGAATCCAAGCTGGAAAACACTCTTCAGGATATTATCCAGGAAAACTTCCCCAACCTAGCAAGGCAGGCCAATATTCACACAGGTCTTATAATGTCTCCTTTCTATTTTTTGATTTCTGAAGTTAGAATCACCCAGCATCAATACAGCTATCAAGACTCAAAAGTTGTAGGGCATTTGTCTGTTCAAAACACAATTGGATCCATAAAAAGACATAGTTTATTTCCATGTCTTTTTAGCACCTTTCCTGAGGACACACCTTTTTTTAACAAGATGCCATTACTCTATACATCTACAAATGCAAAGCACTGACATTCATTGATATGCTGTATGAATGCTGCTTTGATCCTCTGCAAAGTGTTAGAGCAACCAGAAAGCAAAAGGAAAAATGAATGGAGGGAAGCCCTGAGGAGCAGTGTTTTATAAATCAGAATTTCCATGCAATTTATAGATGAGTTCGCTGGTTACCATGTTAGAATATAAATGCAGAGCAAAGAATCACCATAATTTGTAATTTTTATACCTGAAATGTGCTATATAAATCATTCATCTGAATGTCAAACGTTGATAACTCCTACCCATTTGTACATAATAAGGAATATACTCCCCTTATTTAAGCTACTCCTTAATCATATATTACATGCTATTTTTGCAATTGTATTTTAGGCCACAGGATAAGTACAATGAAGTATATTAGTACATCAAACACAAGTTCTATAGCTTCCAAAAGAACCTAAGTGCCAATCAAGGAGCAGTCGCTGGTATTTGACATCATCTGATTCTAAAAGTAAAATGTCTATCCTTCATAGACATTGGAATATGTTAGATTAATGGGGTTTTTGTTTGTTTTATACCAGCCATGGTAATTTTTTATATTGCTATTTCCGAAATTTATGAAGTAGATATCAGTATGAGTTGAAATCTTGGTGAATTCAATTTATACTGATATGTACTTCATTTAACCTATGTTAGATCACCCAACCTTTTTGCTCCACTTTTATTTTTTTGGTGAAAAGCATATAATGAAGCAAATTCAAATTTGTATATCCAGTTATAATAATGGTTGCTAACATTTATAGAGAATAGGCTATTTGGCATATACAATGTTAAGTAGATTATCTCATTTCATTCTCTGAACATCCCCATGAGATAAACACTATCATCAGCCTCATTTTCTAGATTGGAGAACCAAGGCTTAGAATAAGGGAGTTACTTGACTTAGGTAAGCTAGCAGCAGGTAAAGACAGAACTATTTGTATGTATATAACTCTACCAACCAATCCATACTTCTTTGCCCCTACATTCTGTCACCTCCACAGTTACACTGAGGCTGAGGCCGGTAGATCACCTGAGGTCAGGAGTTTGAGACCAGCCTGGCCAACATGGTGAAACCCCATCTCTACTAAAACTACAAAAAATTAGCTGGTAGTAGTGGTGGGTACCTGTAATCCCAGCTTTTAGGGAAGCTGAGACAGGAGAATTGCTTGAACCCGGGAGGCGAAGGTTGCAGTGAGCCGAGATAGCACCACTGTACTCCATCCTGGCGACATGAGCAAAACTCTGTCTCAAAAAAAAGAAAGAAAGTTGGCAAAAGGCTTGCTTATTCAGTATACCATACAAATAAACAATATATCAAGAATAAAAAAGCACAGTATGATGTTACAAGCACAGGCCCTAAAGCTTGGCTTCAAAAAAAAGTTTAAAAAAAGGCTTTACTACTTACTAGCTTGGTGACTTTCAGACACGTTACTAAACCTCTCTGTACCTTCGTTTCATCATTATAAAGTTCAATAATATGAGTACCTACCTGTTAAAATTGTTAAGGATTAAATTAGTTAATATATGTAAAGCACCTAGAACAAGGATCTGTACATAGCAGGTGCTCAATTCATTGTTTATCTTTTACCTCATAGAAAGAAGCTGTCTGACAGTTTGTGTTGTTATGACAAAATGCCACATACTGGGTAATTTAGAAAGAACATAAATTTATTTCTTACAGTTCTGGAGGCTGGGAAGTCTAAGATGAAAGTGCTAGCATTTGGTGTCTAGGGAGGGCCCGCTCTCTGCTTCCAAGACGGTGCCTTCTTGCTGTGTCCTCAAGATAGGATGCATGCTATGTCCTCACTTGGTAGAAGGGATGGAAGAAAGCAAACCCACTCTCTCAAGCCCCTTTAAAAGGGCCCTAATCCCTTTCATGAGGTCACCCTTCTCATGCCTTACTTGCCTCCTGAAGACTTAAGACTATAACATTGTCCATTAAGTTTCAGCATATGAATTTTGGAAGACACATTGAGATCACAGCAGAAGACTACTCTGTTCTCAGAAAAAAAGGATAGTATGTCCAGGTAAAATCTAATTCCCCCAAAGAGCATGGTAACTTCTGGGAACCAGTTAGGCCAGAGCTAGTGTTTGCCCATTTAAAATGTGATGCAAGTTTTAGAAGCACTTAAATGATTCTAGGATGTTGTAGGAACCATTATAATGAGCAAAGTTTTGAATTCGAGAGAAGGTGCTCTCATCGTTTTGAGTGTTAAGACTGCTTTAAGGATCTGATGGAAGTCATTATATGTCTTCTTCAGAAAAATTCAAATATTCACATACAGGTAAGTCTATGCATATAATTTCTGGTATGCAGAGATTCCTGAAGCTTATGGGCCCCCATAAAGAATTCCTGTCTCAGATGGATATGGTTGGGACAGTAAACCCATGTTATAACTCTGTCCTTACCAACCAGTGGAATGATCTTGAAACAGTCTTTCAGCATCCCAAAATTAAATCTTATTTCCACCTTAAAATATGAGGATCAGAGCAGATGGTTTCTAAAATTCCTTCTACTTCAAATTCCACAGTTTTAACTTCTGAAGTACATAACAAGTTCTGTTAACCATCCAATTTCAGTAATTTATTATTCTTCTCGCTAGGTTTCTTAATTAATATTGATCTTGCTTTAGCTAGTGCTGCCAATTCTGAAGAAAATGGAAAATTACCTTAATCTTTATAAACACCTTCTAGATTTTGGATTTATAATTTACTGCCCAATTTTATCCAAGTTTGTGTAAATGAAATTTACATATTTATATACTCTATCAATTACTTCATTGTTAATGCACAAGTCATGACCTGAGCTTCCCACAAATTGAGTAAACAGATAGTAGTTGAATTCTTCCTCACAATTCTTGTCACTCTGGAGATACTGGTCATCTTCAACCCCAAACTAACTTACTTCATAGACTAAAGAGGGGGAAAGAAGATAAACTACCCACTATTTATTAGTCCAGGAGTTGACTACTGATAACTCATCGATTGTCCTTGTGGATCACCTAAGTTTTCTAAGGTCAAAGTGCAGATACTCTGATTTTAAAAAAAAATACTACTTATATTTTTATAGTCCTGTGCATCTGCAAAATCCTGTTTTGTACATGACCTCAGTTGTCATAATCACCTTTTTGTTTCTTATTTTACTTTTGAATAACTTTAGATTTACAGAAAAGTTGCCAAGATAGCACAGAGTTCTCTTATCCTGGCAATTTACCTAGCTTCCCTAATGTTAATATCTTACATAAATAACGACAGTTCATTTGCCAAAACTAAGAAATTAGCATTAGTACAACGCTGTTCACTAAACTACACAGTTTACTCAGATTTCAATTTTGCTACTAATATTCTTTTCCTGTTCTAGAATCCAATTCAGGACACCACATTACATTTATTTGTCATGTCTCTTTAGTCTCACGCAGTCTGTGACAGTTTCTAATCTTTTCTTGTTTTTCATGATTTGGCAATTTTGAAAAGTCTGGATCAGGTGTTTTATAGAATGCCCCCCAATTGTGTTTGTCCAGTGTTTACTCACGGTTAGATTGGGTTGTGTGTTTTGAGGGAAGAAAATCACAGAGGTGAAGTGTCCATTTCATTACAGAATCTCAGAGGACATGTAGCATCAGCATCAGTTATCACTTGGGATGTTGACCTTGATCACTTAGGTAAGGTAATATTTGCCAATTTTTCACACTGTAAATTACAGTTTTTCTCTCTCTTTATTTTATTCAATGGAAGCAAGTCACCAACAGAAGCATTATTCAAAGGGCGAAGAATTAAGGTTTAACTTCTAAAGGTGGTGGTAGAAGGCAGGTGCATCTCTCTATATATTATTTGTAGATACAACCACCTTTCCAAGCACATATTCCTGTTTCCATTTGTGTAGGTGAAGACAGAGGCTCAGACTGACCAAATTACCCAGCTAGGATAGCTGAGCTAGTTTGCAGATCAGCTCTTCTAATTCCAAATCCATTCATTTTTCCATGGTACCATAGCATCCCTATTTAAGTACAGTTAGTAAAGTTGTTTTTCCTTTGTTTTAGGGGGAGCCCAGTAATACACACTTCCATTTTTTAGTTTTTTTGTTTTTTTGTAACTGAAATACCTGACACCATTTTAAGGTAGCCAAAAGGCACAGTGTGGTTGCTGAAATTTCCTGTGAGCTATATCAGGTGATGTGGGAGACTCTGGCTCCCTCAGGATCCTATATTGTCATTCTAGACAATGTTCGGCCTCTTCTCTCCTTAAATAGGTGCTTTTCTACTACAAGATTATCTTATCAAAATACATCTTTTTGTAACATCAGTAAAAAGAAAAATAGACCATTGTAGACTTTGCCTTAGATAAAAGAAAGATTTGTTTGCCCTCAAATTCAGTTTGTAACCTATCACAATGCTTATCCATGAAAATGGGTTCACAGGCCTTCACGGAGCAACCTGAATTGTCTGAACAATCCAGGAAAACTGATGAATGGAGGTTGTTACCTTCCCATGTCACCAAGATCTTCCACGTCACTCTAGTTGTAGACACCAGGCTGCGTAGAGCTATCCGCTGGTAATAATTTCCAGTCACAAAAAAACGGAGGCCAAATTGTAACAGGTGATACAAAGGAGAAAGATTCTGTATTGCATTACTAATTCTCAAGAGCTAACCCAGGTCACTGGACTTCCCTCGTGTGAAGTTCAGGAATTTACAGACATTTTAAACTTAGCGTTTCTCCCAGCCTAATTACTTGTCTTAACAGTCAGTCAAGTAATGTCTAATAAGCACTCCCTGGCTTGTGGTGACTCACTAAGCCTATGGGAGACTTAATCCAGAATGACAGGGTCCCCGCCCACCAGGCACTTACCATCTAATACAAAGACAACAGAGTCACACATAAGGGGAGAAATTCCATCCAGACACAAAAGGGAGGGTTTATTCTGTGTTGGCTATGTTTAGGGGTGCTTGGATTTTTGTTGTCTATTTTAGGGGTGTGTGTGTGTGTGTGTGAGAGAGAGAGAGAGAGAGAGAGAAGAATGAGATGCAAGATTACAAGTACTAAAAGAGTTAAGGAACTGGGGGACAAATAGAGTTTGCTGATTATCAATTTAAGGTTTCACTGTTAAGTTGAATGGATTCTCCCCTAGGTGCTACTTTGCATATGGAGGTTTTACGAAGTGGAAGCTCCAAAAATCAGACTTAGCATGCACTGACCCCATGTGTATCTCCTCACACCCTTCTTCCCTGTGTATTTTCTGCCCTCCAGCACCACGGCCCTTGTCCTGCAGGTATGTTTAATGTGCCCTGATATGGGAGTCCTGCTCCCCAAAGAGAGCCCATAGTCTGGATTTGGTGTTGCTTTTGGTAAAGCCGCCATGCTTGTTGGTTCATCTCTCCTCTCTCTTTGGCTAAATGGGAACTACGGATAGCAGAGTCGGAAGACTCACTTATCTCTATGGGATATTTTATCTCTCAGTCTCCATTTTCTAATCCATAAAAATATGGATAATATTCATGAGTTTGTTGTGACAATTTAAAAAATTAGCTCCCCCCTCAAAACATTTTATATACTGTGAAACACTAATCACATATAAGGAATCATTAAGGGTTTTTATAGATAACCTTTATTTAGTTTAGTTTCCAGTCAAATGGTAATCACCATTTTAGACTCTTTTCAGAAATTGTCTCAACTTAGCACCATACATTTAATATTCTCACGAATTAAACTACTGATTTACTTCCAGAGATCTTTAAAATTGAAATGCTGAAATAAAATAAATTATACCTTATCAACTGTGGCCAGGAACAGTGGCTCACACCTGTAATCCCAGCACTTTGGAAGGCCAAGGCAGGTAGATCATGAAGTCAGGAGTTTGAGACCAGCCTGACCAAAATGGCGAAACCCCGTCTCTAGTAAAAATTCAAAAAGTAGTCAGGTAAGGTGGTGCATACCTGTAATCCTAGCTACTCAAGAGGCTGAGGCAGGAGAATCACTTGAACCTGGAAGGTGGAGGTTGCAGTGAGTCAAGGTCACACCACTGCATTCCAGTCTGGGCAACAAAGGGAGACTCCATCTCAAAAAAATAAATAAATAAATAAAATAAAATAAACGTCCCAGGCAGAGTCAACCGGTTAAATTAGAAAATGTGTGAGCTTCTTTTAAATCATGTTTAATTATAGTTAAATATACCTAATATGAACTTAATTATAGTTAAATATACCTAATATGAACAATTTAACCATTTTCAAGCATACGGTTCTGTGCAAGTTCACAACGTCGAACACCCACTACCACCATCCATCTCTAGAATTATTTTAGCCTCCAAAACTGAGCCTCTGTACCCATTAAACACTAACTCTCCATTCTTCCCTCTCCCCACCCCTTAGTAACCACCTTTCTACTTTCTGTCTCTATGAATTTGGCTGCTGTGTATCTTTCATATAAGTGAAAACAATATTTGTCCATTGTGACTGGCTTAGTTCACTTAGCATAATGTCCAAGTTTCATTAGCCTATTCAAGTGTCCATTTTGTAGCATGAAACACATGAGGTTTTGTGCCAGATAATGCAAAGCTTGGATTCCATCTCTACCACTTACCAGATAAGTGAAAAACTAAGTGGTTTAGTCAAAAATATTATGGTTGTGAAAATAATTTGCCCAAAACAGTGAACTGAACTTGTAAGCATACACAAACATGCACACACGCGCACGCGCATGCACACACACACACACACACACACACGCCAGGGTAGCATACTTAATAAAACATATTGTTTGACTCTGCAAATTAAACACAAGCCGTCCTTTTTGGCTATGTTTGAAGAACCACCTCTATTTTTTATTTCCACCGCTATGTGATTCTTAAAAAGAGGCTATCAGTTTTTCAAGGGTTTACTTCACTGTTTTGGGAACATTTTCAAAACTCTGCTGTACTTTTAAGTAATAAAAGCATGTTTCATATAATCAGAAACAAGATGTCCAGTTGGAAAAAATTGATATTGACTTTTATAATAAAAACATTACTGAGCTTTTCCAGACTGTAAAAGAGGAATTGGAATTTGTCATGCTGAAACCATATAGTCTATATGCAGAACCTCTGGAACACCTGAAAATGGGTAACCTATATATTTCCTGGTCATTTGATCTTCAAGTATAAGAAATTTTCATCAGCAGGGATGCATACAAGGTTTTGTAACTTTCATTAACTTTTATCATTTTCTTTTTACAGAAAATGTTTGCCCTTCCCATACACAAACCCTCATTTTTGTTTACTTTATTGCTAATTCATTTCAGACAAGTATGCCTTCTTTTTGCTTGTTTGTATTTTCTACTTTTAAAATTTTGTCTGTAGTAAATATTGCTTTTGTAATGAGAAGAAAAAACTAATGATAATTAAAGAATTTTAAAAGATAAATTTTCTACCAGCCCTACCTATATGGAAATGCTCTCATGAAGTTTCTAACTTGAAACTTAAACAAAAATGAATACTTCCATGCATACGTTCACATTTCTCTAACTCACCTGATTTATGAAAAGGAAGACAGGTAGAACATGATTAATAGACACTTTAGTTGTTTCAAGTTTTTTTCTGTTACTAGCAGTACAAAGCAAACATAGTTACCTAAATATGATTTTAAATGTTCAAAGGAAACATATAAAGGTAAAAAATTAAACACTCTTAACCTTGTTTATGTCACCTGTGCTATATTTTTAATTAGGTAATCGTACTTAAATATTTATTAAATTAAACCTGGATGCAAAAAAAGGAGTAAGTTCAATGACAATTGATTTATCAGCACCCACTGAAATGAACATGTTTTCAATAAAAGTAAGTCACTAGGAAAGACAGTTATCAAGTCAGGTAGGGGTGAAGAATTTGTAAAAACAGAGGGAGAAAATAAAAATTAGGAAAAAATAAATAAAATCTATATAATTTCTACATTATCTTATTCCACTTTAAAGAAAGAGAAGCTGGAAATAATAAATGAAGCATCAAGGTTGTGATTTATGCAAAAAGAGAGAGAAAGAGACTGGTGGGGGGGGTGGTATGAGAGAGAAAACTTCAATCATGGCAAACAAAAAAAATAGCATTTTTATCTCAGCTGAGTCATAGAAGTTTGGATGCTGTATTTTATCTCTAGGGGAAAAAAAGCATATATTTGTGTGCACAGTAATGTTGTTAAATAAAGAGGAACACCAACCAAAATGTTTCTTTCTCCTTCTCCCCCTCTTTGGCTTCTTCTGCATCATAAATGATACAAAGAAAGCTGAAAGAATTAGGGAATGTGACACACGAATAAACCTTACCTGTCAGGCATGACTGCCGAAATAAAGGTTTAGGAATCACTGCCTGAGAAGACAACTTATAATCAACTCTGTATATTTAACGGCTTACAGAGATGAAAAAAAAATCAACGCAAAACTGCTGATTTTTATATTTTAACCAAATAATTACAAACAAGAATTTTCTAAAGTTCTTAAGGTAGGAGGGGATCAAGGGGAAGAAAAATATTCAAAGTAACAGGTAAGAAATTTCTACATAAAGTGGTTTCACTCTTTTGAGGTTTTTCTTAAAATAAAACTGGACCTACTACAATTTTCCACACAAAGAGGGAGTACTGACTCCAGAGTGCACAGGCCTGTGATGTGCTAAAAGGGATTCTCTTGTGAGTGCAAGTTAATTCCATTAACAAAAGTGTTCAAGTCATCACAGAGAGCAGCTTGTACACTCCATAGGTCTGGTTCAGCAAATATTAAATAATAGCCCCATTCAAAAGAAAAGGACAAATATTGGGTGTGTGTGACAAAGGTTCCATTCTGTGTTAATTTTAGTTGATAAAGGTATAGGGTATTTATGGTGATTTCTTTAAGTCAGACTTTAATGCTAAGCCGGATATTTATTTGACAGAGTAAAGTCCTTAAAAAGCCCTCATGTGAAGCTTCGTACTGATTTGTCATTATATTTGAAGTCATTGCCTTTGTATTAGAATTAACAACATGTTAACATTCTGTGAAGAGAAGACCTGTTTCTACAAGTTCTTCATGGTACTCAAAGAAGCAGGCAGAAACATTTGCCCAAAGTCAATCTCTCTCTCTCTCTCTCTTTCTCAAACACACACACACACACACACACACACTTTCTCTCTTTTTATCTCTCTCTCTCTTTCTTAATCCTCTGAGAAAATTTTAAATCCTTAAAACTTTTGAAGGCTTATAGGAAATGTCAACCAGGATTGCCCTTTGCATGATTTCTTTTGGTTTGGTCTGGAATTTCACCATGGGCTTTGAAAAATCGTAATAATTGTCATATATACACACATATACATATACACACATATTTATTTATGTAACTAAATTCTATAAATATGATATAGTGTGTGCTCTGAATAAACAAACAGTATTTAGTAAATCAGAAAGCCAGAGGAGAATATATCCTGAATGGTGCCTTTTACTTTTATAGCAAAGAGTTCTAAATTACAAGTGTGATAAAAAATTATTCATTAATATTCAAGAAACCAAATTAAGAACTTAACATTTTCAATAGAATTAGAAAATATATGTCTCTCTGGCACATTGATTTTAAAAGCACCTGTGCACTGATACCAGATGCAAGGCCCCATGCCAGGTAAGGCAAACTTTGTACAAAGTTTGTAAGAATGCGTAGGATGCAATCCCCAGTTTTCAGATGGTGTCTCCTTGTGTAATTTCCCTCAGATCGTGCTCACCCTCCCAGTTTTGAAGGCATTTTGCTACCAGAGGCCCCAACATGTGGAAAGCGGGCGAATAAGGAAGATGAAGAAAGATGTGCCCTGGTAATGCTGAGCCCTGCAGCATGGCCAGTTAGCACTCTTTTCCCAGTTGTACGCCGGCCCTCACCCATGTCTGCCCATGGCTCAGGTTTCAAGGAAATCAATGGCTTCATTACCTAGTGCAGCTGGGAAAAGAAATGTCTCACAATAATAACATAGTACATGTTCTAGTGTTAACTTTGTAAATATTAAAGGCTACAATAAGGATATTTATAGTGCCCAGTTTTATCTCAGAATTGCAAAGTATATGGCTCATATTGTCAAATATCCTCTTTGAAGTATGAAGCAAACATCACTGGTCATAGCTTCTTGAGGGATAATTTGAGCTAAAGAGTATCTAAACAGCTTGCTCAACATCCACAGGCAAACGAGTGAAAGGATTAGAAACAGGAGTCATATCTCCCAACATCTACCCATTCCAGTATTTATCTTTCCAATTTTTGAAATTGTGTCCTTCATAAGCCTGACATCAGGAGACATTCAGACAGTTACCACATTTGAATTATACCAAGTAAACCACTCTTGATATAACAGGAAAAGCTCAAACTAATTTGTTTAAAGCATTATTCCTTTTAAAGTTGGTGGTGTTTATTACAGAAGACAGTATCATTTTCAATGGCTCCCCTTGAGGGTGTTCAGCGCATACTGAGTGGCCTAACACAGAAACCTTGTTTGGCAATGTTTGATATACTAAGTAATTTTAACTAGAAATTTTCAAGTCCTGGATGTGAGGGGGTGGTGAGGTGTTAACTGACAGAAGAGTGACTACTATTAATAATTAGTATTTCACAAAATATTTCTTCATTTCAAGGCATTTTGAAATATCTAGTTATTCAAATGGTACTCCAAAGCGAATTTGAGTTCCTTTACTGAGTAGAAAAAATATTGATGGTCAAGATTTGACTACTACTGGCAAAATGTAAACTCTAGGAGATAACGTACCCTATTTTGAGAAGTGGATTATTGGTTTACTAAATAGAAATAGTAATATTTCAACTTTATTCCATACCACAAAATAACAAACACAGGAAGACTTTACTGGCTGCTTCCAATCACAACAATAAAAGGAATGAGGATTGAAATAAACGTTTGCTTGGGTTCTTTATAACTTTTGTGAGTACATAGTAGATGTATACATTTTAGCTTAATTATTATAAAGTAATTTCAACCTAAATATTTTTATATCTTTTCTATTCCCCCAAGTGCCTGGAATGACACTTTGCTATCTATAGATAGATAGACAGACAGACAGACAGACAGACAGACAGATACATAGATAGATAGATAGATAGATAGATAGATAGATAGATAGATAGATATTCTTTTTTCCAAGATGGAGTCTTGCTCTGTCACCCAGGCTGGAGTACAGTGGTACCACCTTGGCTCACTGCAACATCTGCCTCCCAGGTTCAAGCCATTCTCCTGCCTCACCCTCCCAAGTAGCTAGGATTACAGGCACGCACCACCACACCCAGCTAATTTTTGTATTTTTAGTAGAGACAGGGTTTCACCATCTTGGCCAGGCTGGTCTCGAATTCCTGACCTCGTGATCTGCCCACCTCAGCCTCCCAAAGTGCTGGGATTACAGGTGTGAACCAGAGAATAGGGTTAAAAAGAGAAGATGATAATTTGTTTATCTTCAGAGGAAAAGATTATTTCAAACTATAGCCTCTTGAGATTCTAAAATTACTCTTCTTTAAAATGATATTTCCTACCCTTGCCTACTTGACAATCCTTTTGCCTATGGAATTATATTGCTTCCTGAAAAAAGTAGACATCCCATGAAGATGACATTTAATATCCTTTGAGTCTCACAATTCTATGACCAATACCACTTCTAACAAAAACAAATGCATCCATGAAGGAAAACACTCTTGATATAATGGGAAATAAAATAGTACCATATAAAAAATAACTGATTGTGGAAGTGCAGACACAGAGGTGGGCAAACATTTAGCAAGCCCCTCCTCCTCTAACTGAAGCAAATTCTAGGATATTAAAGGGCCAGCACATTATTCTCCCTTTATTTTCCTCTTTTTTTCCTCATAGGAGAAAGATATTGAAGAACCAGTATACTCAAAAGCAATCACATTAAAAAAAATAATTTAGAAAGATGCCATACATACCTAGGGAAAGGGAGGCTAAGAGAATCACTAAGAAAAACTTAAGTTTATACATCCCTGGCATAGAGACAGCCAACAACAATCAAAGAAAGAAACAAAGAAAGAAAACAAAATAATACCGAACACCCTGGGGAAAACAGGGGTCTGATTTCCAGTTACCACATTATAAAATTCAAACATCTAGTTTTCAATAGAAAACAAAAGTCATACAAAGAAACAGGAAATATAGCCTGTGCAGAGAAAAATAAATAAGTAAGCACAAACTGTCACTGAGAGAAGCTAGATAGCAGACTTACTAGATGAAGAACAGCTGCCTTAAAGATGTGCAAAGAACTAAAGAACAACATGGAGAAAGTATAGAAAATAATTCACAAACAAAATGGAAATATCAATAAGGAGCTAGAAAATTTAATAAGAAACTAGAAAGAAAACCTATGTAATAAGTACAATTGCATGAAATGAAAAATTTATTAGGGGATTCAAAAGCAAATTTAAGGAGACAAAAGAAAAAAACCAGTAAACTTGAAGATAAAATAGTTGAAATGATAAAGTCTGAGAAACAGAAGGAAAAAGGATTAAAGAAAAGTAAACAGAGCCAATTAACCTGCGGGACACCATCAAGCGGACCAACTTATGCCATAGAAAAAGAAGAGAAAGAGAAAGGGGCAAAGAAATAATTTGAAGAAATAGAAGCTGAAAACTTTCCAAAGTGGATTAAGGACATGAATATAAACTTCCAGGAAGCTCAAATAACTCTATGAAGGATAAATTTAAATAAATCTATACCAGGACACATTATAATCAAACTGTCAAAAGTCAAAGAGGAAATCTTGAAAAACAGCAATAAGACAGAAGCAACTCGTCACATGCCAGGGATCCTCAATAAAATTATCAACAGATTTCTCATCAGAAACCTTGGGAGTCAGAATGTAGTGAGCTGAAAGAAAAGAAAATGTCAACCATGAATCCTATATCTAGCAAATGATCCTTCGAAAATAAGAGAGAAATTAATATTCCCAAAAAAATGAAAGCAGAAGAGTTCATTATCATTGGATCTACCCTGCAAGCAATGTTAGAGGAATTCCTTCAGGTTGACATGAAAAGATGCTAGACAGTCTCAAAACCGTAAGAAGAAGTAAAGATCAGAGTAAAGATAAGTACATGAGTAATTATAAAAGCTAGTATTATTGTAACTTTATAACTCTGCTTTTTGTTTTCTATGTGATTTAGGAGATTAATGTATGGCAAATCATTAGTCTACATTTTGGTGCAACCCAAATGTCCACCGAAAAATACATGAATAAACAAAATATTATATAAACATACAATGGAACATTATTCGACCTTAAAAGGGAAGGAAATTCTGACATATGCTACAACAGAAATGAACCTTGAGAATTATGTTCTACAGATATAAATTTCTACTGGAGATGGTGCTGATAGTGGTGATGATGTCATTACTCTCATTATTGTTATTAATACTATCATTAATCTAAGTTGGCATGAGACTGAAGAGTGGTGAAATGGAAAAGGCTGAGGAGCAAGACAGATATATATGTGAACCCTGACTTCTGCACTTATAAACTATGTGGCTAGAAAATTCTACTTTTATTATTTGAGCTTCAATGTTCTCATATATGAAACAGGAAATATAATACATTCCTTATAGAATTACAGTAAAGATTAGAAATAATTTGGGTGAAGTGTCTGGCAAATTGCCCAAAATTGGCACACAGTACATGCTCAAAAAGAGAATCATTATCATTTTAGTAGTAATACTGTAATTAAATTGTTGCAAAGATAACCCACAGTACACAATATTTGGTGCCTAGTAAGTACTCAAGAAATATCAATTCATTACTGTCATCACCACCACCGCGACCACTGTCATCATAACTCCAAGATACCTTCTTGTTTCCTTCCATTTCTCTTTTCACTGTTTTTACTTCCAATTTAGGTGCAACGCAATCAGTGATCCTAGACAAGATCTTTTACAGACAAGTTTACCTGCTATCCTTTTTCCAGATAAATTTATTTCCACTTTAGCAAAATGAACTTGGTCTAGAATAACTAATTAGACCTAAATATGAGTTAGTAACACCAATAAGTTCAAAATATTGATTCTCAATGCATTGTGGCTTACTTCTCTTCAAATGTTTAGGAATCCACACAAAAGAAAATTTAAATTCTTTTTTCTTCAACCAGAAAATATGGGTTTTCTGTAGTTCATCTTAAATAATCAATATTTGTCAACACTTCTGTTCCCTCCAGAGGGTAGTAATTAGAATTGAGTAATAAATTAACATTAATGTACATAAATGTAAATGTCATATGTATCTTGTAAAATAAACATCTGGTGAAAATCGAGTAAATCTATACATTATAAAATGGAAAGCATTTTTCAGTGTTTCTTAAAAGCCTAAATAACTTTTATTTCCTTCCTAAAATTGGGGGCTTTCTGAGTAACATCATTCTTAGTTTATAATCTTTATATTTTTCCATGGCTCTGCATTTTCCCATCCTTACTTTGCTCCATATGTCTGAAACACAGTCATTAAAAACAGCAAGCTTACGTTAATTACCAGAGACAAGTGTTAATGGATTTTAATTTTGCTTTATTAGAATTTATGCAAATTTCACTGTGTTGAGATTCCAAATAAAATCCTTACAGTCACAACTTCTCTCTCTCTCTCTTCCTTTTCTGTTGACTTTACTTTGTAGAAAAGAATGGGAAAAGTTTGCATTAGTAATCAGTGATGGGAACTGTTGATAGCAATATTCTTTAATGAGAAATAGGTGTCATAAAATTATCTTTAAAACTGAGTGAGTTTGATAATTTGTTAATTAGTACCTATGTCTTTTCTCTATAGGTTCAAATATTGTTACACTTTCTGATCCAGCTGCTTAACGGTCTTAATGGCAGTTTTTGTCTTAACCAAAATATGTGCATTGTTATACACTTAACATTCTTTTCCTTTCGCCTAGTACAGCCCATGATATAAGTTTATTGGAAAGTTGTTCTGATAACTCAATAAATACTCTGCTAAATGGAGAAGAATATGAGAATTTTAGATGATTTTTAGCTCTAAATTATTATCTCTGTATTATCCAGGAGACAAAAACACAATGTTGAGCTTTCTAATATTCAAATTTATTCAAACAGACTTTCTACTTTCATAGCTTTTCTTGAGGTATTAAGGTGGCTTTATTTTACTCTAAAATTAAGATAAAGTTTTATACTTTTCTGTAGTTCTACATTTTCAGTATTTTAACAGGCTGAACCTGTTATTTTCACAGTTGGAAAATAATAAAAGTTCTATACAAATAGATTCTTCTTTGTTGGGAATATCCATTTCAGGTTTGTGTACCTGATTCTATATCTTTTTTAAATCTTATTTTTTAACTGATGAATAATAATAGTACATATTCATGGGAATGTAGTGATCTTTCAATATATACACAACGCATAGTGATCAGATGAGGGTAATTAGCATATCCGTCAGCTCAACCATTTATCATTTCTTTGGGAGCTTTTTCCAGAGCACTTTCACAGAAATTCTAAGTTAAAAATTTTCATAACATAAAAATGAAGCACTATTATCCCAATTTTCCACATTAGGAAACCGAAGCGCTAGTGACTGTCATTCAAGCTAGTACAACTTACAACTGGTAAAGGCTACATTGGAACAGTTTTGCCTAACTCTAAGCAGAATGTTCTCTTCTATCCTAAATATCTCAATAAATGGAGTTCAGTCCTGAAGTTACCAAGACCTGCTTGCCTGAAGTAACTTCTCAAGGATCTGCATTCGGTGGTTTTAAAAATATGTCCATCAGCTACGTGCCATGGCTCACGCCTATAATCCCAGCACTTTGGGAGGCCGAGGAGGGTGGATCACCAGGTCAGGAGATTGAGACCATCCTGGCCAACATGGTGAATCCCTATCTCTACTAAAATACAAAATATTAACTGGGCATAATGGCACAAGCCTGTGTAGTCCCAGTTACTCAGGAGGCTGAGGCAGGGGAATCACTTGAACCCGGGAGGCGGAGGCTGCAGTGAGCCAAGATCATGCCATTGCACTCCATTCTGGTGACACAGCAAGACTCCGTCTTAAAAAAAACATAAAAATAAAAATATGTCCATCCATTCTCTGATACATCTCTCCTCAGGAAGCTAAGTGTAATTCCCCTGTCCTTGAGAGCAGACAGGCTGAGATTTAGTAACTGGCTTCTAGTAAACATAACACAAATGAAATGAAGGTGTGTCATTTTCAAGATTAGGTTTTGAAAAGACTGTGGCTTCTGTCTTTGGGCCTGTCTTGGATACTCACTCGGGAAACCATCTGCTTTGTTTTGAGGACACTCAGACAGCCTGTGGAGAGGTACTTTTGGCATGGAATTGAAGCCTCCAGCCAAGAGCCAAGGGCACTGTCTCCTCTCAAGTTGCAGTCAAAGCTTCAAACGGTGCAGCCTCAACCAGTGAACTGACCACAACCTCAAGAGAGGCCGGGAGCCAGAAGCACACAACTAAGCCACACCCAAACTCCTGATCCTCTGAAACTGTAAGATAATAGAGGCTTGTTGTTTCAGGCCATTATGTTTTGGGGTAATTTGTCATGCAGTCATTGATAACTAACAAAATGTGCTTGTCCAAACGTGTCATTCTTAGAGACAAGTCAATAAATCGGGGAGAAGAGGGCCCAGGGGTCCATTAGATATTCTCGCCTCAGATACACAAAAAGAGGCAAAAAATTTGAATATTCAGACAGCAAATGGAGCAGTGGATCATATGACTTCTTGGGGCCCCACATAGCTAGCAATGCTCATGGTTAACAGCTGGGCCTTGGGATCAGAACCTCCTGGGTTAAAAAATCATCTCTAATGTTTACTGTGTGACAAGTACAAATTATTTTGCCTCCCTGGGTCTGTTTCCTTGTGCATAAAATGGAATATTTTACAGCTTCACAAATTTCTTGTAAAGATTAAATGCATGAAAAGCAATTCTTAATACATAGTAAAGCCTCAATAAATAAGAGTTATTGCAATTAGTACTAGTAGCAGTAGAGTTGTAGGAAAGTAGAGAAGGAGTAGAGCTTTGTGAGAGCAATGCTTTGAGCCCCATCAAGCCCTGGCTCCCACCATATATTGAAGTCACCAGACTCAGGAGTCACTAGGTCATATGGGAGCCAAAGACTCTATGACCCTGGGCCATATGGCACCTAGAGATTTCCAGATGCAGATAATCTGGAAGCCAGTGAAGTCACCCAGTGTGGCATCTGAAGTTGCTCATCCCACAAAGCATGTGTTTAGAGCTCAGTGGTTGTTCAAATGGTATGGAAACCAGGATTATGTGGGGTTGGGGCAGGGGTACAAAAGATTCACAAGGCGATAAGAAAATAGGGTAAAAAAAAAACTCAGGCCAATGGCCAAGTGCAAGATGTAGGTGAAGCACAATTGCCCTGCTGCTACTGTTCAGAATGTTAGCCCGTCTCTTAGGAAAAAAAGGCAAAGTCCCTGTTACACAGAAGAGCCTGTAATTCAGCTTTCAAGGATGAGTGTTGTAAGACAGAGACATGATGTGTTATTTAACCCTGCCCACAGTATCTGTCCAGACTTTTACCACTTATGCCCGATTAAGAACTCTCTTCCTTTTAAAGAGGAGATGCAAAGCCCTCTCTAAAATGACAGTGCATAATCTAAAAAGCAGGATTTGGAAATGGCAACAGTGCCCACCATTATAATTAACACCAGACGTCTTCAAAGACCTTCTTTCACCTACAAATGAAACTAATTATTAGTCTTTTTCTCTGGGAGTCCTTCACTGTGTGATGCAGGAGCAGCAACAGCTGGGTCATCCCTTACAGTTTATTCTCAAAGGCCTTTCAATAAATCTGTTTTGAATTCTATAGCCCACCCTCCCCCACTACCTAAAAGAAATATTCAGGAAATAGAACCTAGTAAAATGATTTATAGCAGCCTACAGTCTGGTGGGGAACATGCCCGCATTGAGGCAATGAATTCCAGCCCCTCCTTGTCTGTGCCCAGGTGTAAACAAACAGTGTTAACAGAACCAGGTACAAACCATGGTGCTTCATCAAAACTCTAAGGCAAAGAACTAGAAAATGAAAGAACAGAGCTAACCCTTTAAAAACGTTTTTATAGACCATTTAAGGAAATAAAAGGATTTGAAAGAATTTTAGGACTGGAATGGATCTTTGAGACTCTCTTAGTTCAAGAGAGTCATTGTTCAATTTCTCTCCCAGGCCACGTGCCACCTGCCAACCTCGAGTCAAAGCAGTACAAACTGAGGCTGCAAGACCTTGAGCGGCTGTCTCCATGCCGGGCAGACCAGAGGCCAGTTCCTTTGATTGCTAATCTTATTCTTTTCCTACTCCATTAAATTTTAAAAATTGTATTTGTTTGTGCTCTTGGATGGGCAGTGTCCAAAATCAGAATAGCTCTTTCTTAGACGTGGTTCTGCAGGTACTGCTCCTCACCTGGCTTTTCACCCCTCAGCTTGAAGATAAGGACTGTCAATGCCATTCAGTCCATCACTATGCCTAAAGGGTTCTTTTAATGTGCACATTTATAAAGACAAAAAAAATGCATTGAGAAAAACTAAATCCACATCTGGAATATATGCCAGTTACTAGAAAGCTAATCTGCAGTTACAAAGACTCTTCATGGACAGGCAGTGTGTTTGAGATTCTTTCATCCTGCGAAAGGTGTAGATTAAGCCCTGAGAAAAAAATGTCAGGAAAGTATCTCTAATTTGTTCTGATTCCTCCTCCTCCCTCATCAATTTCTTATTTGCTCTCTGATTAACTTCTATTTCCCAAAATATCTTTATGCATATCTGAAATCATCCTTATATAAGAACGAATATACTATTGTCAGATAATTCTCATACGTTGCAATTGTTGGAAATTTCATTTTTAAACTACACAGACTTAGGTATCTAATTGAAATTCTGCTAGCTCTAATCTTAATTCCTAGCTGCATAATTAATGCAATTGCTTGCAAATGTGCTCTGCAAGTGCCCTGCGATATAATGTCTTCTGTGTGCTTGCACTAAGAGAGATTTTATAAATCTTCCTTGCTTTCAACAAGAAAAAAAAAATTGTCTGAGTTGAGTGGTGCCCAGGAAAAAACTAAAATCACTCTTTCTTCAGAAACCTTTTTTGTTTATTTGTGCCCTTTGGTTTCTTATTAAAACCCTACCTGCAGCCTGCAACTAGGCAGTATTGGCTTTTAAAAATGTGTTTTCCTGTTGGTATCTTTGCTTGACTATTCAGTCCTTACTATATTCTTTGTATTTATTCATGAAGGAATGTCTGTTACTTGCTCCAAACTCCATGCTCCTAAATTCCAGAAACCCAAAAGCAAAAATAGAATTGAAGAAGATGAAGTGAAACAAAGAGAAAGAAATAAAAAGAGAAAAATAAGAATGAGAACTTACCCAAGGGCAGGGTTCTTTCCAGACTTCTCTCTTCTCGCTGCTACAGCCAAGGCCATAATCTGTGGATAGTAGGGAATAGGACACAGACAAATGGGATGCTGGGTGAGACAAAGGTCATCTGGGAAGAGAGAATGACAAATCTTTCATTGCAAAGATGTCAGCACTCATTTGAAGAGATGAGGGATTTCACAGGAATAAGGCTTGCCACCCAAATTCTGGTAACTTTCCTCCTATATTTGTAACATCTTCTAAAAGAGTAATTCGTAAATGTAAGGATATGGTGAGAATCACCTGGGGAGCTGGTTAAATATACAGATTCCTAACTCTTCCCCCTAGAGATACTGATCAACACCAAGTCCTGGTGAGGCTCAGGAACTTGGATTTCTAACAAACCCCAATGTGATTATTCTGATTTACGTAATCCCAGGACTACAGTTTAAAAAGTATGTTTTGCAAT
>NW_016107358.1:5358322-5362118 GCF_001604975.1 Cebus imitator | reverse complement strand
AAAAAAAAAAAAAAAAAAAAAAAAAAAAAACCAAGAAAGACAAAAGGAAAAAGTTACTTGTTAAAAGGATTTTTCTTTCTTCCCCCAAATCTGAAGTTCTTAAAAATATATGTAAAAACCCAAAATGTGTTAAAATTCAGATAAACATGAACTAAGCACTGTACACCTTGAAAATCTATTTTAATAGCAGATCATTTAACTTATAGAAAGAATGTAAAAGATCAGGGAGTCCATTCTAAAATATTACTCTATTATGCTGTTTACAATTTTATTTTTTTAAAGAATATACTTATTTTCCTCAAAAAAAGTCGTACTATCAAATACTTCTTTTTACCCCTTTCTTGAAACAATTCACAGCCAAATACATTTAGCACATTAGGTCTTTGATCTCCAATTTCAACTAACCAGTAGGGTAATAGATACATTTGAGGTCACAGTGAGGTCTTGACCTCTCTTATGGCTTTTTTCTTCAAGGAAACGTCCACTCTCATCATTGACTTTTAAATAACTCACTAGGTGCCCAAGTTTTAATACCTCACATTGGTGCAAATAAATCTGTGCTTAAGTGAATGCTAGCAACATTCACTAAAATATTATTTTACTACTTAATTTCCTATTAGAGTCTAGATAGGAAAACTCACCAAGATTTTTCTTTAAAGATTTCTGTAAAAGAGGTTCTATTCTTGAGCAGCAAAGCCAACACATATATTTCCATACCATAACACTTTCTTTGTACATTTTATATGTGTACAAAAGTAAATATTCATTTGATGTTGTATTGTAGTATCTTTATTTCTCAAAAAGTTGCACAATTTTTTTCATAAAATAGTATATTTTCAATTTATTGTAAAAACTAACCTTACATTCAAAGCCTACAATAGTATATTTAAAGATAAAATTATATATTGTAAGTTAGAAAAATCTCATTCAAAAATGTTTTATACAGTCAAATGCTCTTGTTTTTTGTTTTCTTTAGAAATGTTGGGTGAGATTTGGCATGTAGAAATTTTGCTGCCTGATTTCCCCATCACTTATTACAGCTGGCGGAGAGTTCATAAAAGAATAGAGATATCTGTCAAAGCACATTAGCAGTTGCAAAGAAAGAGACAAAAGAAGAATGCCACCACTATTATTTATAGTTGTTCATTGAGGTGAGTTGAGTTTTACTTTTCCCTACCTGAAAGGTGGAGAGAATATGTCCTCACTACATACTGCATTTATAACCCCATACCGGGTTGCAATTCACATCAACATCCAGGATAGTTTTAATATGTTCATCTCCAATAGAAGTGAGCACCATGGATGCCAAATTAAAAATCCTTTGGGGTTGTTCATTGCCTACAGCATTCTAAAAGTAAATATATCTCAATTAAAAAAATTGAATTTTAAAAAGTAGTTCTATGAATCAGAAGACCTATATTTCAGTATGGTTGAATGATACTAAGCCATGTAATCTGGTGAAGATAAAATGGTGAGTACAGATACAAGCTCCTCACCATCACAGAGCCTATCTACTATAGAAAGCAGATCTTAATCAAATTTTCACCAAAAAAAAAAATATGGTGTAAATGTTAACTGTACATGGTAAACTAAGATTTGTGTTTGAGAATTTTGTAAAGAATAAACTAATTTAGAGGGTCAGAGAAGACAACTAAAAAAAGTGGTCTGTAAGTTGGGCTTTGAAAGGTGAATAGGAGTTAACCAGATGAACAGTTAACCAAGGAAGAGTCTGGGAGGAGAAGCAGGGGGAACCCCATGGATGGGGACAAAATATCTGTGGAAACCAAGTCCAACAGGAGTATAGCTATCCAAGAGAAAGTCCATGTGGCTGACACAAAATGAATCTGGGGCCTATAAGTAGGACACACAGGACCTTGCATATTGTGTTCAGGATTCTGGTCATTTTCTTAGAACTGGGGCATTGTTGAAAGGTTTTGTGTGAGTGAATGTGTGTTTGATTGTGTGTACACTCTGACAACACAGACTCTGGAGGAAGAATCATTCATGATTGTGTTTGTACTTCAACTCAGTCACTAGCTACGATATGGAGAAGACATTAAAAATTGAAGTGGGAATCAAACTGCCTGTGGGGACTGGATAGAAAGCTAATACCTTGATCCAGGGAAGAGGTGATGAAAAATGGACCCAAGATAATTACCAGGGAGCAAGTCGGGAATGAAACTGTGTCCACTGTCCCTATGGGCCATCCATCCATTCAATTCTGAGCCAAAGATCTAGTTTGAAGGGGAGAAGGTAGGTCCTGTTGATTTTGAGCTGTCTTTGAGATAACCAAGTAGAGATAAGAGTAGACAACTGGCTAATATAGTTTAGAGCCCCAGGGTACACTAAGGCTAAAATTATTTGAGTTGTGGGGATGTTCTTAAGGAAATATAGGATTTTCCTATATGGAGACTAAGGGACATTCCAGAAAGAACACTTGTAATCCCACTAAAGCAAGAACGTGTAGAGTTTGTTCTTTCATTAGCTGCTAATGCAAAGTATTTTCTTTTATAACACAATTTCATCAAGACTTTTAAAAAATTAGGCCCTAAAAGGCATTAACCTATTATTCTCTTTCCTTCATCTAATGGAATGTTAATTTTAGAGTAGACTCACATAACAGATGAAGTAACCACATAATAAAGGGTGAGTTCCTACATCCCATGAAATTTACAACTTGCCTTTTTTTATCATCACATTTTATCCAAAAATTTGTAGAATTTAAAATGCGTTGTAAGCTCCTCAACTATTTCTATAATTTGTTAAAATATTTGGTAGATTTTTGCCAAATATTTTGGTTTTTTTTTTCTTCAAACCCATTGTCACCAAACTCCACTTTAGGCATCCATAATTCATGATTAATAACAAAAAACAAAATGTGCAAGTGAGTTAATTCTTTATTAAATTAGCTTATATGCAAATTATTCTTTTAATTAAGGTCAATCTCATTGATTGCATTCAAATTCACTTTCTGGAGAGGAAGAGAAATGTGTAGAATTGCAGTAAACTTGCAGGGACTTGCAGGGGGAAATAACAAAGCTTATCTGTATCACAAGCCACAGGGTGTCAGATACGTTAATGTCATCTTTCACCTGTGCTGTGGTAGAAAAAAATTGAGAACCACTGCTCCAAACATCAAAGTTTTGAAACTTCAAATAAAATATATGAACAATAATACACTCATTCTTCTTTTTATGAAAGTCAGAAGAAAAATATTTCAGATGCTTATTTTACATCATTCCAAATAGTAAACTAATTTATTTTCCAGATACAAAAAAATAAACTTAAAGCAACATTTACACTCTCTCTCTCTCTCTCTATCTATCTACCTATTTATAGAGAGAGAGAGAGAGAGAGAGAGAGAGAGAGAGAGGGATTCATTGAGAACAAACTAACAAGTACAGGTAGAATTACCTTCTGTAAACTTGCAAAACAAAACAATTGAAGCATTTAATTTAATTTGTTGTGACATGAAAGAGAATGCTATCAATACAGATCATTTAACTGAGCACACAGTGAAATTATACCCAAGAAACTGGCTACTGGTTTTAGTTTTTATGTGGAAAAACCTAGAACACAGACTATGTCCTTAATACATTTATTATCATGAGATTATAAAAAAATAAGTACTGCATGTATTGTAAGACAGATTTTTATTCAAGTTAAAAAGTTTCCCATAGGACTTTCACAGGATTTCCTTTTTTGACGTAAAGTTTATATTGGTAGTATAAACTCTGGAAAGGATGGCATATATTTGTTTGTTTGTTGTTTTGGTAGGTAGGTTTTTGTTTTTTTT
>NW_016107358.1:5354648-5356777 GCF_001604975.1 Cebus imitator | reverse complement strand
ATATCCTTTGCCCACTTTTGAATGGGCTTGTTAGTTTTTTTCTTGTAAATCTGCTTTAGTTCTTTGTAAATTTTGGATATCAGCCCTTTGTCAGATGGGTAAACTGCAAAAATTGTTTCCCAATCTGTTGGTTGCCGATTCACTCTAATGATGAGTCTATTATTCTAAAGTGATTAGGTTATAAAGTTACTATTTGAGAAATTTTCTTCTGTTTAGAAACACAAAAGTTTGCCATTCCTTTAGAATAGTTGCCATACAATTATCAATTTAATCAATTTTTGAGCACCCTCCAGCTTTAGGTTCTACTCTATATTCAGAAGATCCAGAGATTTAAAAATAAATCATTCCTGCTATCAAGGGCCAAAATCTATTGGGAGAAAAAAGGCGTTTAAAAAAAGAAGTAGTTACTCTATAGAAGCAGAGTAATTGGAGTGGGAAACCAATAGGATGACTTTATTGTGATGTAAATTCTGAGTATATATTTGAAAAACAAACATGAATTTAGCAGATATATAATTTAAGGATAGGCACTCTAGAGAGAAGGCAGAAGTAAATATAAAGATGGTGAAGCCGGAAAGACCTCTGTGTGTTCATGGAGCGGTAGGTATTTATGGATGATTGGAATTCAGGGTAAATCTGAATAGCATAGTATCAGAAAAGTAAACTTACAAGTCAAATACAAGGATATATGCCACTCAGTGGACCATAGAAGGCCCTTAAAGAGTTTGAACAGATCTGAGTTCAAGTCCTGGATATCCTTGTTAATTTTCCGTCTGGTTGACTTGCCTAATATTGACAGTGGAGTGTTAAAGTCTCCCACTATTATTGTGTGGGAGTCTAAGTCTCTTTATAGGTCGTTAAGAACTTGCTTTATGTATCTGGGTGCTCCTGTATTGGGTGCATATATATTTAGGATAGTTAGCTCTTCTTGTTGCATTGATCCTTTTACCATTATGTAATGCCCTTCTTTGTCTCTTTTGATCTTTGTTGGTTTAAAGTTCATTTTATCAGAGACTAGGATTGCAACCCGTTTGTTTGTTTGTTTGTTTGTTGTTTTGTTTTTTTGTTGTTGTTGTTTTGTTTTTTCTCTCCATTTGCTTGGTAAATCTTCCTCCATCCCTTTATTTCAAGTCTATGTGTGTCTTTGCATGTGAGATGGGTCTCCTGAATACAGCACACCAATGGGTCTTAACTTTTTATCCAAGTTGCCAGTCTGTGTCTTTTGATTGAGGCATTTAGCCCATTTACATTTAAGTCTAATGGATGTGAAGGACCTCCTCAAGGAGAACTATAAACCAGTGCTCAAGGAAATAAGAGATGACACAAACAGATGGAAAAACGTTTTATGTTCATGGTTAGGAAGAATCAATATCATGAAAATGGCCAGACTGCCCAAAGTAATTTATAGATTCAATGCTATCCCCATCAAACTACCATTAACCTTCTTCACAGAACTAAAAATACCACCTTAAACTTCTTATGGAACCAAAAAAGAGCTCAAATAGCCAAGACAATCCTAAGCAAAAAGAATAAAGCTGGAGGCATCACCCTGCCTGTCTTCAAACTATACTACAAGGCTATAGTAATCAAAATGGCATGGTACTGTTACCAAATCAGAGATATAGACCAATGGAACAGAACAGAGGCCTCGAGGAAGTAACACCACACATCTACAACCATTTGATCTTTGACAAACCAGACAAAAACAAGCAATGGGGAAAGGATTCCCTGTTTAATAAATGGTGTTGGGAAAACTGGCTAGCCAAGTACAGAAAGCTGAAACTGGACCCCTTCCTTATACTTTATACAAAAATTTACTTCAGATGGACTAAAGATTTAAACATAAGACCTAACACCATAAAAACCCTAGAAGAAAACCTAGGCACTATCATTCAGGACATAGGCATAGGCAAGGACTTCATGACTAAAACACCGAAAGCAAAGGCAACAAAAGCCAAAATAGACAAATGGGATCTAATTAAACTTAAAAGCTTCTACACAGCAAAAGAAACTGTCATTAGAATGAGCCAGCAACCAACAGACTGGGAACAAACTTTTGCAAGCTACCCATCTGACAAAGGCTAATATCCAGAATCTACAAAGAACTAAAACAAATATACAAGAAAAAA
>NW_016107358.1:5284376-5353738 GCF_001604975.1 Cebus imitator | reverse complement strand
AAAAAAAAAAAAAAAAGGAAAAGAGTTTGAACAAAGAAGGCCAGGTATGGTGGATCACACATGTAATCCCATCACTTTGGAATGCTTGAATCCAGGAGGTCAAGACCAGCCTGGGCTACAAATACATGTTCTTTTCAATTATACATGAAACACTTAAAAACTTGACTATGTAAAAGGCCACAGAATAACTTCGACAGACTTCAAAAAATTGGAAGTATACAGATCACAATCTCTAATCACAATGCTATGGAGCTCTATAAACTGATAACATAAAAGTTAATTATATGTCTCATCACCTATATTCCTGGAAGCAAACAAACTTTTTCACAACAAAATGTTATGAAAACTGAAATAAAATCTAGATTGGAACTAAAATTTTATTGTATATAATTATTTAACACCTAAGGAGCACATACAAATTTGTAAAAGAAATATTAAGATTGCAACCGATAATAGCCAAAGGTTAAATACCTGAAATAAAAATTAATCAATAAGAAAATCAAATAATACCTAATCTCACTGACAGTTTAAGAAATACAAGTTAACTCAACTGCAAACTATCATACCCATTAAATTAGCAAAATTTCATTTATTTTAGCACTCATTGCTGGTTGAGACTAAAACAAAAACTGTATATTTATACATTGTTTATGACAGTGCAACCTGGTATAATTTTGGATTGCAACATTGAACCATAAAAATATTCCTACACTTTGACACAATCATTTCACAATTTTGAAAGAGTTGCTTTAATAGGATTTACTAATCTATGCTTGGCTAAAGGAGCCTTTGCTTTTGCTACAGCTATTAGAAGAATTTTGTTTCCTTTACTCAGATGAAAAAGGTACTCATTTCTTCCGTTAACTTCACATAGCCACATGTCTGTAAAAGCCAATATATACAATTTTTTTAAGCAATTGGACCACATACCTCCAGGTAAATATGAGAAACACTGAACGGAGCTACCATCATGTACATTACATGTTGTATGAAAAACATATTTGCATTAATAATTGTTATTCCCTACTAGGAAAATGCATATAACAGGTCTCAAAATGACTGACTGAAGACAATGTGTATAGGATTGTATAAAACTCTGTTCTTGGCTAGGTTATGCTTATTTTTCCTGGAGGTTGTAGAGTTTGTTCGATTATTTGTTTGTTTGTTTTGAGGAGAAAGGAGTAGCAAGTTAACTTCGTCCACTGGCTACCAATAACATTTATTGATGCAAGTGTTTCCTCCTAAAACAAAGTGTAATAAAAAGTTTAAAAAAAAAAAAAAAAAAACTTTTTTTGTCCAGCCAGCACAAATAAAGAGTTTATTGAGTTGGTTCAAAGTGACCATGTTAGCCATGTTTAGGAGAAATTTGGATCCCCATCAATGACTTCTGAAGTCAATGCCAGAAATGGTTAGAGGAGGGAGTAGAGGCCTTGGAAGAATAAGCAAGATGACTTAGTTAGCATCCGCATCATGGTATATCATGGCATTGCACTGAGCATCCTTGAAACTCACTGGTGCTGTCTTCCTGGAATGCATTCGTACTGAAAGGTGATAACCAACAGATGACTCAGAGAGAAACAAGAATGCTTTTCCTCCCTGCTCTACTAGAGTTAGAGCCATTTTTCAAAATCATCATCTTCTGAGTCCACGGACTTTTGCAAGAGTGAATTGGGCTTACGAGAAATAACATTTATGAAATAACTACTATTCGTTTAGTGCTTGCTATGTGCCAGCATGGGTGCATTGCTTCACATGGGATATTTTATTTAATCTTCACAGCAACCCTATGACATAGACCATTTTATTATCACCATCAAAAACAATGAGAAAACTAAAGAACAGAGAAGTTTGTTAACTTGCCCAAGGGCACATAGCTAGTAGGAGGAGTAGTCTGGAATCCAGCTGAGAGGAGGATAGAGGTATAGTTATTAACCCCTTTTCAATGAGGTAGACATGGAGACTCAGGTTAATTCTTACCCAGTCTTCATTTAGCACATCAGGAAATGTCAGGTCCAAGAGTTGAACCTCGCTGCTGCATGTTAATCATGTCTTTTGATTTTCTTTTTTTATTTTTATTTCTTTTTGAGATGGAGTCTTGCTCTGTCGACCAGGCTGGAGTGAAGTGGTGGATTTCAGCTCATTGCAACCTCCACCTTCTGGGTTCAAGCAGTTCTCCTGCCTCAGACTCCTGAGTAAGTGGAATTACAGGTGCGCACCACCACGCCCAGCTAATTTTTTGGATTTTTAGTAGAGATGGGGTTTCGAGGTGCTGGCCAGGCTGATCTCAAACTCCTGACCTCATGATCTACCCATCTCTGCCTTCCAAAGTGCTGGGATTACAGGCATGAGCCACCATGCCTGGCCATCTTTTGATTTTCTATATGCTGAAGCTTTGACATCTGAGCCTTGCTGTATGTGGGGAGACAGCCCCCTATACTCCCAAAGCCCTACAAAATTATTCAAACTAGCCAATCCGAAGCATGTTTACTCTGCTTTGTCTATTCTTTCCCATGGAAACCATAAGGCTTCTGTTCAGAGTCCCACCCTCCCCCTCTGCCTCCTGACTGACCCTGGTGCTTTTCCTGCGCCCCCCACCCCATGGCATGACATGGCCCCCCTTTGCTCTTGGGGTCTGTGAGCAACACATCATTTTTTTTCAATGGCAGTTATCTCCTGAACTGGGTCTCACTATACCTAAGTAATAATAAAATATCACATACCATGATGTCAGTGCCTATGGTTTTCCTATCATACCAGACAGACTCTTACTGTTATCAGGTATATATAAAGCTTTCTATGGCCAGGTAGGTAAGCCCCTTTATATCTCTCAAAGACTTCTAAACATGTGTATAAAAATGGCTTTGATGTCTTCAATAGACTTTGATCAATTTAACATGTCAATGTATTGCTTTGCTAACATGCAAAGTGATTAAATAAGTTCTAAAAAGAGTTACCTAATTTCTATAGCCAGATCCAATTAAGAAATAAATTAATATTTTTAAAATAAGCAGAATATTGGTATATTTTTAACACTTAATGATTCATCTTATGGCCTAAGAAATCGCTGCTCTTGATACATTGCTACATCGGTCTGCTTTAGACATTTGACATGTACATTTGAAAGGTATGATTTTGACACTTTTCTTGTTAGAGATATGGAAACGTAATCATCATTCAGTCCTAACCTTTGAAATTAATGTGATAAAAATTAGAGATTTTAATTTCAAATGTTTTAAAATTATTTTAAATCCCTAAATTGATTTCTACTTTTCAAAAAAATTATAGGGGGAAAAATTCTCCCCAGGCTAAGACCTGATCAGCAGAGTCTTAGCCTGGAGCAAGTTTTTACAGCTCAGTTATAAACCCTTGAAATAGGAGTTCATAATGGAAACGGCTGCTCAACCTTAACTATTGCGGGTGCCACTATAATAAAAACGGCAGGAACTCACATTAACATTGGCTTCCCTTACACTCTTTCCTGTTAGCCATCCATTAACCAAACTACACTACCTAATGGAGGTAAAGGCCACAGCTTTACTCCCAACAAAAATAACAAGATCGGCACCTTACAGGTGGTAAATAACATATTCCCCCAAACATCAGAGTGTACAAATATCCCCTGGAGGCCACTCTCCAATCTAGAGAATAACATCCACTCCAATGATTTCGAATTAGGGATAACGTCCCAGCCTGCAACACACTAGACAATGACACTGATTTCCTGTTTGTTTTTTTAAATGTATTACATTTTCAGTGTTTGGAGAGAGAATTATTTTTTTAAACTCCTTTATAATGAGACTATCTTTATGTAATACATTCATATATACTGACAGGTAGGTGATTTTCCAAAATTGGAAACAATATGTGAATTGAAGTACCTGAATATTTCATTCATAGACACCACCACAGAGTGATCCAGATTAAACTGTGGTGGAGTTGTACTTGAGTGCTGTCTTTAAAATCCCCAAGAAAGAGGAAGGAGCCAGCATTTTTGTGTGCTTATACGCCAGATGCTTTGTGTCTATTATTTAGTTCTTAAACAAAACCCCACTATTTTCTCCCATTTACCTCTAAGAAAGTTGAGGCTCAGATTGGATAAATAAGTTTTTGCTTTTGTAGAGCTCATAAATGGAGGAGTAAGATGAGCCTCAAGTTCTGTCTGATGGTAAACTAAGTAGAGAGAAGGCACCACTTCCATTCATTCATCGTTTCTTTAAGGCTAGTCAAGTAATATTATTAATTGTTTTTCAATTAAAAGATAATTGCCTCAGAGAGCTTTAAAGTTTGCAGATCTTATGCTGAGACTTTGTAAGGTGTACTAGATTAATTTATTATGATTACATAGAATTGGCAGTCAAGCGTTTTCTGCTGACCAACAGAACTGATACTTCCAGGATTTCACATGGCTTCTAAACACCTGGAAAACTCACCATCCAGTGAACCATGCGGCCTTCCTGGGCAATGCCCTATAGGCACCTTTCTTAGAATGATATTCTTTTGAATCTTTAGTCACAAGCAACTTGCCCCACCCCTTGGTATTGAGTTCCATTCCATAAGTGACAGTGTGACAATAGCAATGTTCCAGCACACAATTCTCAGTCTGTTTTCACATGAAGGTGAGCTTTGTTCAACTTCATTGGAAGCCTATTCACAACTTATTTTTTCACTTGAAATTCTTCAAATCAAAGAGGTCACTGAATAAAATGTAAACACTTAAATATCTGTGCTGTTAACATAACCACTCTCTGTACTGTCTCCAAAAATAAACTGAGAACTTGGTTGTGAAAGGGGTGGGAGGAACGAAGAGAGAAGTCCCACAGTCTCCCTGAAGCCGGTCTTGACAAACTGGAAGTGGGGTATTGATTTCTACTCAACATAACTCTGTCTGAGCATGCAACATCCTGGCTCTTCCCCTATTGCGAAAAATACAGTGGTGCCATTGTGTGTAATGCAAATGTCTTAGATATTTACATGATTTCTGAACAGGGTCATTGTTTATATTGTCACTTGTATATGCTGTGATGTTTTCTTTTTCTATATTGACTTCTGAAAGCAAGGTAGCAACTACATTTCTTTGACTTATTGTGGGACACAGCCCAGCATTATATCCAGGTGGATATTTTAAATCAATAGTTTGATTTTTATGTGGTTTTAGAGAAATACAGTATTGACATATAGAGATTCTCTCTGCTGCATGTATAGGCACACCTTTTCTTTCTAAAGTTAAAAAACAAGGTTATCTGACAGCTGTGGGAAGCTTTTAAAAGTAATTGACCCTTTTTCTGGAAAAGGGTACATTGTATATATACAATATTTTATATTTTATATATGATTTCAGGTAGTTAAAATATCACTTTATATACCTATGTACCTCTTAGGAACCTAAAATCCCAATTTAAGACACTTGCTTTCTAGGGACTATACTAAGTATAATTTGTTTTCAAAGATTATTCTGGGCTGGGCATGGTGGCTCTCACCTATACACTTTGGGAAGTCGAGGTGGGTGGCTTAAGCCCAGGAGTTCAAGACTAGCCTGGGCAACATGGGAAAACCCTGTCTCTACAAAAAATTCAAAAATTGGCAAGGTATGCAGGTGCACACCTATGGTCTCAGCTATTTGGAAGGTCAGGGTAGGAGGACTGAGCCTGAACGCGGGAGGCAGAGGTTGTAGAGAGCTGAGATCGTGCTACTGCACTCCAGCCTGGGCAACAGAACAAAACCTTGTCTCAAAAAAAAAAAAAAAAAAATTATCCTGGAATACATATAAATTGAGAGTCAGCATCAAAAATTTAGATCTCATTTTTAGATTTCCCACTGCATGACTGGAAAAATAAATTCCTTATGTTTTCTGGCCACTTCTCTACCTTTAACCACAATTGGACAAGGATCAGTATAGGGTCATGCTAGCACATTTTAACCTCAGATAATTTACAAGGGGAGAAAATAGTGGAAAGGCATCTGACTTATTAAATATACACATAAGTGTGCACACATGCATATGTACAGATATAGAAATATATAAGACAGAAGTTATTTGTTTTGGAAAGCTTTAAAGTCTGATGGGATTATTGTAAGACCTTGTATTCGCACAGATTTTGAATGACCTGTGAGAAGGTGTTTTGGCATCCTGGCCTCTTATGCTAACCAAAAGGACTGAGGGTTCAAGGATTTTACTTGACTTTGGAAAATATAAACCCAGTCCTTCTCCTCATTAAACTGTGTTCCATAGCAACAGAGGGATGGTTCTCAAAGGGTGGTCCTCAGACCGTAGGCAGCAGCACCAAGGAACTGTTAGCAATGCAAGGTCTCAGCCCAACCCAAAACCTACAGAAACTTTGGGAGTCAGCCGGCCCTTCAACAAGCCCCTAGGGATTTCTGGTTGCGAATCACTGCATTAAAGAGCTTTTCTGTCCACTGAGAGCAGTATTTTAACCTTAATCTGAGTCCAGTGGCATAGCTCAGCCCACCACAGAGTTCTCAACTCCCCTAGTGTGACAGAGCATACCACTTAACTAACCTTCCCCTCCACATCAAAACTTGCTCACAATTCTCTGTTCTAAAGATTAAGTATACCAAAGACTAAGTATAAAGGGATCCAACCGATTAATATCCGGGCATTTGAGGGACATGTGAATTTCTTACAGGCCAAAGTCCCTCTCAAACAGCATCTTTCTATGCTCAGATGAATAAAGACAATCCAGTTTAAGAAAATAAGCAAATGTGCATATTTTTCTTTAAAAAAAAATAGGTATTTGCTTGTTTAATTTTTGACTTAGGCTCCTCAGTTTATAAGTCCAAGTGAATTTTCTTAGCAGTTTCCTCAGAGAATTGCTGATGATAATTATCACTGAAAAAAAATCCAAACACTTTAAATTACAGTTACAAATCATATGTTTTTTTTTTTTTACTTTTAATTTTCACCATATTGTACAAATACATCTAATTATTCTCACTCTACATTGTACGCTATAAAGTGCCTTGGGGGGCTGATTGGTTTATCAATTCAATTGGAAAGTTGGTTGTTTTGATTAACGTCAACTATTATCTATTATAATGAGTATCATAATGCCATCTAATTAAGACAAAGAAAGTGCTTAAAAATTTCCAAACCTATTGCCTATATGAATAAAAAACAAAAGTCACACAACAAAAAGCTGTCTGGTTTCATTCAATGTAGAAACAGTCTGACAAACCTCTCTTTCTCTAGTGGCATCATTGAATTCTAGACCTCTATAAAAGCTGATCTACATGAAGATAATCCTGAGGGATCAAGGAAAGGTTAGATCAGGTCTGTGCTCGGTTTAAGAAGGCAGGGAGGTAAGGACCTGGTCGGTTTAAGGAGGCAGGGAGGTAAGGACCTGGTCGGTTTAAGAAGGCAGGGAGGTAAGGACCTGGTCGTGTTGAGCAGCTATCCTTGAACTCAGCTTAGTAAGAAAATAAAGGGCCATGTTCATTTTCCCTTAAAAGGGCCCTAAAACTGTAATACCAGCTCTTGGAAGGCTGAGGTGTGAGGATTGCTTGAGGCCAGGAGTTCGAGACCAGACCAAGCAACATAGTGAAACCCCATCTCTATTAAAAATAAATTAGTATCCAAGAGGATGACTCTCTCTACATATATACATATATATATGGCCTTTAAATATATATATATACGCACACACACACACAAACACACACACACATATATATGTAAAGTTTTAGGACCTTTAAATATATATTTTTATATACAAATATATTTATATAAATCTATATTACTATATTAAATATACTTAATTTAATATAGTAATATAAATTAGATTTAAATATATTTATATAAGTATATATTTATTAATATATTAAATATATTTATATAAATTTATATAGATTTAAATATATATATATTTAAAGGCCTGAAGATTTACATATATATGTGTGTGTATATGTGTGTGCATATATATATACGTGTGTGTATATATGTGTGTGTGTATATATACATATACATATTTAAAGGCCCTAAAATTTCATATGTATATTTACATATATATTTAAAGGCCCTAAAATTAGTACTGTAAAGGATAAGCCAGTGCTTCCTGAATGTCTTTTTTGCCCCAGAGTTGCAGAGGGATACAGAAGACACCCCTTAGCAGCCGTGGGCGACTTGGGGAGTAATGCTATCAGACAGAGCAGGATGGCAGGGCTAGCTGCCCACCCTTGATCTCCAGAGGGTTCCCTCAGAATCTCCAGAATCCTGAGTGCACTGAAAGGGCCTCCAGATGCCTGGGCTATGCCCTTTGGTGGTTATTTAATAGTTGTGTGTCTCAGTTGACCTTTCAATATGGGGATAGGTTTGCAGTTGTTAAAAGAGAGACCTAGATGGTCCATTTAGAGACCTATTAAACAAGTAAAAAGAATCATCTTAGTGTGCCTGGACTGCTATAATAACAAACCTGACTGGGTGGCTTAAACAATGGAAATGTATTTCTTATTGTTCCAGAGGCTGGAAAGTCCAAGATCAAGGTGCTGGCTAATTCAGTTCGTGGTGAGGGCCTTCTTCCTGGCGTGTAGATGGCCACCATCTCACTGTATCTGCAAATTGCAGAGAGACCACTCTGGTGTCTCTTCCTCTTCTTATACGGACTCCAGCTTTATCAGATTAGGGCCCAACTCTTATAACCTTATTTAACTTTAATCACCTCCTTATTCCAAATACAGTTACTTTGGGGGTTGTAACTTCAATATAAGAATATAAGGCAGTAGGCCAGGTGTGGTGGCTCACACCTGTAATCTCAGTGCTTTGGGAGGCCGAGGAGGGCCGATCACGTGAGGTCAGAAGTTTGAGACCAGCCTGACCAACATGGCAAAACCCTGTCTCTACTAAAAATACAAAATTAGCTGGCATGATGGCACATACCTGTAATCCCAGCTACTCAGGAGGCTGAGGCAGGAGAATCACTTGGACCTGGGAGCAGAGGCTGTAGTTAGCCACAACCATGCCACTGCATTCCAGGCTGGGCGACAGAGCGAGACTCCATCTCAAAAAAAAAAAAAATTGGGGGCAGTAGTGGGTGTGGAGTGTAGAGGGTGTGGAGTGGTACACAATTCAGTCCACAGCAAGAACTACACAAATACAGATCTTATTTTTTTTAACTCTATAGGATCAATTCAGAGATAGCACCCAGCTCACATTGATTTTGCATTGTTTTTTTACTATAGCAAAATCATGTTCTTTCAAATTTCCTACCTGATGGAGAAAAAGCTTAGAATAATCATTTAAGACTTATGATAATTTATTATTTACAGAATTCGAAGTGCTCTGGATATGGACAAGGTGAATTTAGACAGGGAGCATTACCAAGTATGTAGTTCTGTCATTGAGACATGTCTTGGGCTGTGCCTGAGTGTCCTGAATTAGCCTTGTGATTCTCAGTGTATTTAGGCTTCACTAACTTTCCTCTTTGCCTGTGGATGTTTTCATATTATGATGTGTCCAAGCTGAGGGAGATATTTGGGTCAACAATATTAGATTCTCTTCTTCTATTTGCAAAGAACTGTTGTTATCTATGAAACAAGTGTTTTCAAAAACTTGGGTCATTAGCCCTGGGAACCTTCCTGCATCTTTTGATGAATTTGTTTCTGTGAATTACACTGACCTCATATACAAACTTGATTGCACCTAGAGATATGGTAATGTCACTGGACCTGATCAAGAATAAGCTTTAAAAGTTTGAGGTATGCTATTTCATTTAAGGATGAGTACTTCCACTGGGAAGTGATTTTGATGATAAAACTTATGTTGGATTAAAAGCCTTTTTGGCCAAGTTCCTAGACTAAGACTGTATTTTTTTGTTTGTTCATTCATGTTGGTTTGAGGTGTAGTTCAGTGCTGAAACCAAAATCATCAGGGAGTAACAACTGCTGTGTGTGTGTGTTAATATATATGTATATGTGCACGTGTGTGTGTGTGTGTGCGTGTGTATTTTCTCACTAGTAGCATAACCTAGTATTTATTTCCCATTCCCATGATCTACTGAAAGCAACAGTTGGTTTTAGTTCCATGAAGGAACAAACTGCTTCCTGCGGGTGCAGACACTGGTTTTCTACTGGCAAATCTGAAGGTGCCACCAGGCTGATTGGGCAAAATGAACTCCAAATCTGAACTCCAAACCAGTCTATTATTCACAGTGAGGGGCAGTTACCAACCAGCATGGCTCACCCGTGTATAATAAAGACAGGTCGTGGTCTTTTGACAAGTGGCCCCTCTCTCCACCTTGGAGCGTATTTCCTCTTGTGACTGGTAGGTGTCAGCTATCAGGCACCCTAATTTACCTGAAAAATGTTGTTAGACATAGGATGAATTCAGGTTCATGGTTTAACATAGTTTAAACAGAAGTAGTGCAGGCACTTACAGAGAAAATTTATTTTCTCCTTGAGCGTGTATTTGACCCCTTTGCAGGGCCACAAAACATTCCTAATCCACATCACTGCTGCATTTTAGGCAAAGCAAGCACGTACACTCCATTATTTTGTTCTGAGTGGCTGTTTGTGAACCTCCTTAAACAGAGTTATGATTCTTGTTCCCCGCTTTTTCTGTACTTTTTTGGGCTGATTCATTTTGGGCCCACAAACTACAATAAGCTAGAAATATTTTGAACAAGAGATGTATTTGCCTCGTGCAAATGCTAAATAATTGAGAAAGTGTGAGAGTATGTGTGTTAAGATAAATATGAGAAGAAAGAGAAGTTTTCTACATGAATAAAGTGGCACTTTTTCTTGCTGGCTTGAAGTTTTATTTTAAAACTCACTACATAAGGCAGGAAAATGTCTACATTTATATTCCATAAAATCTGAGTTCAGCTACCGCTTCTACTTTAATGTGATGTCTTTAGGACATGAACCCATTATGATAATAATCTGATTGGTAAAGAGAGGTCATTAGATATTTTTCTCCAAAGCGATAGCTGCCGGAAAGAAATAGCGATTAGAGGTTTAAAAAAGATTTCTTTAATGTTTTCCTGATTTGCCATTTTATCTGTAGTAAAAAATTTATTCTTCCATGCTCAATAAATTCTGAAGAGTGCTTTGAGTTCAGATAACAGTAGACTTCTTTACATGCACAATAACTGTTAAATACTGGTTATGAATGGGTTTCCTAACTACACTTTTGATGTATGCATATTGTTTTGATAAATGAAAATACAAATGCATTGAGGAAAAGATAGATCAGATTTTTATTTCAGAGGGAAACTCAGTGATTCCCACCTGATCACAAGAAAATATATTTGATGCATCCTTTGCTAGAATATTTTGGAAGTTAAAGGTTTTTTAAATTTTTCTTTCTGAAGTTTTACTAATGCTACTTTTATGGGGGAAAAAATTATAACAACCACATAGTTATGGAAATTAAGCTAGGTGTGGTGGCTCAGGCCTATAATCCTAGCACTTTGGGAGGCCAAGGCAGGAGGATCACCTGAGGTCAGGATTTTGAGACCAGCCTGCCCAACATGGTGAAACCCCATCTCTACTTAAAAAAAAAAAAAAAATCACAAATATTAGCTGGGTGTGGTGGTGGGTGCCTGTAATTCCAGCTACTTGGGAGGCTGAGACAGGAGAATCGCTCGAACCAGGGAGGCAGAGGTTGCAGTGAGCCAAGATCTTGCCACTGCACTCCAGCCTAGGCGACAAGAACAAAACTCCATCTCAACAACAACAACAACAAATTAAACACACTACAAGAGGGACTGCTTCTTTTGGGGAATTATAGTACCACAACTGAGAAATGATTGAGCAATCAAGACGCAACGAAATCCCCTTGTGATAGCTGTAGCACAGGAGTAGCAGCTCTAGTTTGGGAGCCACTATATCAAGGCAGCTACTGAGAGGAGCTCGTGTCAGCTCTCTGCCTGAGCCCCAAGACTCTCTTGGGCATCCTTTGAAATCTGGGTGCAGGCAGCCACACTCCCATGGCCCGTGCACTCTTCAGCCAATGAAGATGGCACCATGCAAATACCACCAAGGATTACTGCCTGTGCTCTCTGGAGGAGCAGCCCCCACTGTATTAGGGCTTGCTTGAACCAAACCTAGGGTGGCCAAGGCTGGAAAGTAGGGAGAAGAGCCATAAGGCGGTGCTGGGCAGAGAGCCCCGATATCCCACAGGTACCCTGGTCCTCTCCTTCGAAACAGTCCTGCCCTTGAGGCCCTCGCACTCTGGGCTGGTGATGGCAGTGGCAGCCCCACAGATCTTTAAAATGCCTTCAGAGTCACTCTTTTATTGTCTTGATGAATAGCATGTGGCTAGCACATCTCCTTCCCCACACCATCAGTGTGCCCTCCTGAACATGCTTTCTCATTTGTTACAGTATTGGCAGGCTGAAAATGTTCTGCATCTTTTGTTCTGCTTCCCTTTCGATGATAAATTCTTTGAATCTTTTGTCTCCTCGCATTTCCTTTAAGCAGTCCAGAGAAGCCATGCAGCACCCTCAACACTGTGCTTAGAGAATTCTTCTCCCAAATGTTCAATTTCACCATCCACAAGCACTACAGTCCACAAAACACTAGGATACCAACACAGTTCAGCCAAGCTCTTTGCCACTTTGTAACAAGGATCCCCTTTCCACCAGCATCTGATAATACGGTCCTCATTTCCATCTGAGACCTCCTCAGGATGGCCTTTACTGTCTGAATTTCTACCAACATTCCGATCATGACCACTTAGGTAATCTCTAAGAAGACTGAAGCTTTCTCCACAGCACTTTTTTTCTGAGCCCTCCATGGAATCACCCTTTAAGATCCATTCCTGGCAATGCAGGCTTTCTAGCATGCACTTCAAAACTCTTCCAGACTCTATCCATAATTCAGTTCTAAAGCTACTTCCAGACTGGGCGCCATGGCTCGCACCTATAATCCTAGCACTTTGGGAGTCCGAGGCAAGCAGATTGCCCAAGCTCAGGAGTTCCAGACCAGCCTGGGCAACAGGGTGAAATCCCGTTTCTACTAAAATACTAAAAATTAGCGGGGTGTAGCGGCGTGCCCCTGTAGTCCCAGCTACTCAGAAGGCTGAGGCAGGAGACTTGCTTGAGCCTGGGAGGCAGAGGTTGCAGTGAACCAAGATCATGCCACTGCACTCCAACCTGGGCAACAGAGTGAGACTCCATCTCCGAAAATAAATAAATAAAACGACTTGCAGGTTTTTAAGTACTCCTTACAGCCACACTCCACTTTTTGGTAATAATTTCTGTCTTTGTCCACTTGGCCTGCTGTAACAAAATAGACTGACTAACTTACAAATAGTAGAAATTCATTGCTGACAGTTCTGGAGCTTGGAAAATCCAAGATCAAAGTGGGATTAAGTTTCAAAATATTCATTCAGAGGGTACACAAACATTCAGACAATAGCACCTCCTTTGTAAAACAGGAAGACTTCTTTTCATAAAGTTGCTACAAGAATAAAATGAGAATATACCCACAGCATTTAGCATGGTGCCTGACACAGCTCCATGTGGGCAAGAACCACTCTCTTCTCATTCTCCTTTGCATGCTCAGCAGTTGATATTGTGTCTGCCACATAGTTGGTCCTCAATAAATATTTGTTTATTGATGAAATAATAAACACAAAATGCCAGTTCTCGTTTCCTTAAATGAGAACTGCTAAAATGTGATATATGCAGAGTTTTAAATATAATTTGTTAAATATTAACACAATAATCCCTCCATATAGATTTCCAGCAAATTTTCTTTTTGTATCTTCTTGATTCTAGTATATGAAGCTGTGAATCACTCCCGTTAAGCCTGATTAGTAAAACAGGAAACCTTGGTAACTAAGAAAGGGACGCAGTGTCAAAAGCAGAATGGAATTCTGATTTTTGCCATGAAGTCTTATAAAGGAAGATAAGGGAAAGAAGATCCTGGCCTTGGACATCTCTTTTTATCCTCGGTCAGTAGAAAGACAGAATTGTGTGGATGCATAAATTACTCGGGTTTTGGCATAAGACTTTTATGGGCAGCCAAGCTACTGGATATCCGCAAGACCTCAGTGGACCCTCAAAGTGCTTAGAGGCAAAATGCATAAATCAGGAAAGCACTGAACACTTGACAGAGGACAGACAAATGCACACCATATTGATTTCAACAAAGCTAAATATTCACTAAGCAGCAACTCATTAAAAATTCAGTGAAGGGAGTTGCTGAACAGTTTCTAGGAAGTAAAAGATGGCAAATGAAACAAACAGCTCCACACCCAATGTTACAAAATATCATTGCCTTGGGATTTATTTAGTCTTGATGTTTGTTTTCCATTAATGAAAATAGGATTTTAAAATTTATTTTTGACTTCAGCTCCTCAACCATATATTTTTCTCAAGGTCTAGGACTTCAGATTATGGAAGGACTACTGTGTGTGTGTGTGTGTGTGTGTGTGTGTGTGTGTGTGTGTATGCATGTGTACATGCTGATGTATGTATGTGTACATTATGTTGGTTTAAAACAGGTAAGACCGCTGGGCGCAGTGACTCACACCTGTAATCTCAGCACTTTGGGAGGCCAAGGCAGGCAGATCATGAGGTCAGGAGTTCAAGACCAGCTGGGCATGGTGGCACACACCTGTGGTCCCAGCTATTTAGGAGGCTAAGGCAGGAGAATCACTTGAACCCCGGAGGTAGAGGTTGCAGTGAGCCAAGATCGCGCCACTGCATTCCACCTTGGGCGACAGAGCAAAACTTTGTTTCAAAAATAAAAAAATGTATGAATGTGCACATAGTGTGTACATATATGTGCTTGAGATATAGCTCTACACTGTACATGTATGTATACACACACATACTCAAACATAGGTATGTACACACAGACAACATGTACCTTGCCCTCCTTTACATGTGGAAACCCCTAGTGTGGAGTCCTATCATATGGTTCTCATATAGTGCAACATTTATAGCATTGGTTAAGAGCTGAGCACAACATGAGCACTTAACAGATACTAAAAATGTTTTTTAACTTTAAGACAGAAGTTTAAAAATCCAGTCCCTTTGAAAGGGTTTAAAGTAGCATAAAAATTCAAAGGAATAGAGGCACCATTTGGTTAATTAGAACATCTTCTAATAAACCTTTGATATTGCTGACTGCAACACTAAGTGGCAAAGTGGCCACTTGTCCAGGACAACCCCAAACCTGAAAATTTTTGTGATGGAGAAACTACTTGGAAATATTTCTCAAAATTAATTCTGAAGTGTCTGATGTGTTCTCATTTTTATTATTCTCCCTAAAGAATATAAAGTGGAAAGAGTAATCAGCAGAATTTATTTGAAAGACTGAGAAAATAATTCCTTAAGTAGTTTACAAGTGGCAAAAGATATATGATATTGGTGATGCTAAAAGGAACGGAGGGAGGGTGGCAGGGAGGGTGGCAGGGAGGGTGGCAGGGAGGGTGGCAGGGAGGGTGGCAGGGAGGAAGAGAGGGGAAAGGCACAAAGAAACAAAAAGGAAAGGAAAGAAACACTGTAGCCGTGAATTGACTCCAGACCAGAGTATATTCTTTCTTCATCTGAGGTATTCTTAATACATTCCTGAAACTTCCAGAAGCATTTTCAACAGTCGAATGGCCCAAAGGAACTTCCATAATCTCCTCATCCAAAGGCCAAACTCCTTTAAAGGAATTTAAAGATATACCCTTAGGGTAGCATCCAGGGATACAGAACAAGAATGTTTGCTTATTCGTGCATATATCCCCAAGACTGTAGAACATTCCCCTTCTTAAGAATATAACCTTTCAAGATGTGGGGACAAGAAAAAGCAGAAGAAAGAAAAAATATTAACGTCTCAGCAGCTCGACTGTGCATCTGAGAAAGACGTGACAGGCAACTCGGCACATCACGTCAATCTCACCTTAAAACCAAAATTCTGATGTCATGAGGAGATGGCACACTGGCGTTTGCTGAGCTCAGGCTTAAGGGATTCTCATTATGCATGTTCAGACACTAGCCCTTTTTAGAGTCCTGATCTGTCTTGTTGGCTGAGCACTCAACAGGGAGAAAGTAGGTAGCTCTACTGCTTGCAGAATTTACATAAAGTGCTTAAACAGAGATGTAAAACCTGGGTGACTTGCCAGGCATGGTAGTAACATTCCTCAGCAGGTGTGATACCCTGTAGCAAGGATCTTCTAAATGGACTCATGGGGAGAAATGTGGAGGTTCAAAGGTAAAGATAGTTGTTTTAACCCTTCACCGAGGCAAGCTGGCACAGGGATTGCCAGAGAAAGAGAGGTGGCAGTGTTTAACCACTCCAGTTCTGGAAAAGTCCATCCATCCCTCCTCCACCCCCATATCACCACCACCACCTCCTCCTCTTGCTCAACACAGTGCTTCAAAGGAGCTGGGTGAATGGGCGAGTCTTGGGTGATGGGACTGAACACAACCTCCTGCTCACTGGGCCACATGGATTGCCTAATGGCTGTCAACTCATCTTCTCTGCGGTGGGGCTTCAGTGTTGTCCTGAAGACAGCGCAGTGCAGTGGCTGGCAAGCCAGGGCCTTTGAACCTGGCCATCTCCACTATCGGGGCTTTTTCCCCCTCTTTTTCTATCTTCCTCCAAACTTTGAAGATAATGAGTCTTAAACATTTGCAAGTAATTAGAAGGTGTGGCTGCCAAGGAAAAGTAAGTATTTGTCTTTTAAATGGGAAGAGTAGGTACTGTGCTTTTCACACATCTCTAATTATATCACATGTGCTTATTTGGTCTCTGATAAACTGATCTGGCCCTGGTAGGGAAACCACACCTAGGAAGTAATGAGCCCCTCCTGCAACAATAATAGCCATTAAGAGGTGAGAAGCAGAGTGTCACTATGAGTCAATCATTTCTCATTTACTGGCAACTTCATCCTTCAACTTGCTTTTCAGCTTCATTGTCTGAACAATGGAAGGAAGGGGGCTTTGTATTTTCCTAAAGGAGAAGAGCAGTTGATTTCAGAAAATACTATATGAAGTCTCCTTTTATTATGCACGTAAACAATCTTACTGAAAAACAAAGTCAACCTCTATCGCTAGGTTCATTTGTGGTACTTTTCATAGTGTGTGTGTGTGTGTGTGTGTGTGTGTGAGAGAGAGAGAGAGAGAGAGAGAGAGATGAAAGGACACACAAAATTTGAAATGTGAGCAATACTTTATTCTGCATCGCTAATGAAGAAAACATCAGAAAGGCTAAAGGAAGCAAATACATAAGTAAATGGATCACTGGGATAAACCCCTTCATCCACATGAAATGTCCAACAGCAGTAGGAGTGTAAATTAGTTCAACCATTGTGGAAGACAGTGTGGCAATTCCTCAAGGACCTAGAAATGGAAATTCCATTTGACCCAGCAATTCCATTATTGGGTATATATCCAAAGGATTATAAATCGTTCTTTTATAAAGACACATGCACACGTATGTTCATTGCGGCACTGTTCACAATAGCAAAGACTTGGAACCAACCCACATGTCCAACAACGACAGATTGGATAAAGAAAATGTGGCACATATACACCATGGAATACTATTCAGCCATAAAAAAACAATGAGTTTGTGTCCTTCATAGGGACGTGGATGAACCTGGAAACCATCAGTCTCAGCAAACTGACAGAAGAACAGAAAATCAAACACCACATGTTCTCACTCATAGGCGGATGTTGAACAATGACACATGGACACAGGGAGGGGAGCATCACACACTGCAGTCAGTTGAGGGGGCTAGGGGAGGGACAGCGGGGAGTGGGGAGGGTAGGGAGGGATAACATGGGGGAGAAATACCACATATAGGTGATGGGATGAAGGCAGCAAACCACCTTGCAATGTATGTTCCTATGCAACAATCCTGCATGATTTGCACATGTACCCCAGAACCTAAAGTACAATTAAAAAAAAAAGAAAGAAATGTCCAACAGATACCCTCAAGGGTAAAAATAAAACTTATGGCTTGGCCTATTCAATCATTCTCCCACTTGACCCATCAATCTCTCAGCATAGAGAAGATACACACAATTATCTCACCCTATAGGATTTGGGCAAGGTCTATGTAATAGAACTTTCTTTCCTCCCCTATTTCTATGTCATAAGCAAAAAGGACATTTCAGATCATTTAGTCCAATGCCTTCATTTTACAAGGAATAAACTGAGGCACAGAGAGAGGCTGTTGGAATGGTCCATGATCAAAAAAATCAGTTAACAACAGATTCAGGTCTTCTGGTCCCACATAGAATGGCGGCTGTCCTTGCCCTTACCTAGACCTTGCCTGTTCTCCAGTCCTTTAACAGGATGCTCCCAGCCAGCTGAGGGCCTTCATGGCCTTACTGCCCATAGACCAGCACGGGAAAAGTGAAGTTGTTAAACAGAGGCACTCACAGTCTGCCATAGTGAGTCCTCTTTTGAATTTATAAAAGAAAAAACAAACGTTTTGGTAAGTTGTCAGAGGAGCAAAATGCTCTTCTTCCTCTACTCACATGTATTGCTATGTGGTGGCTCACCTATTCTTGGGATTATGTTTTCTTCCATCTTCTAGTTGTCTCGTTGTCTTTACCCTTTTAAAGGTGTGTGTGTGTGTGTGTGTGTGTGTGTGTGTGTGTGTGTGTGTTGTCTGTAAACATATAGGCATGCATGTGTCTATCTAAATATATTTTTTTTCCTGTTCAAACTACTCAGCTAAGAAAGGTACATGAGAATATAAATAACACTTGTCTCACCTTTTTGAGTATTGACTTTAGACTATTTAAGAAGGATTTTAGTTTATGAGCTATTGACACAGCATTTCAGTTTTTCTCTGAAGGCACTTCTCTAAGACAAAATAAGGCAGAATAATGGCTTTTGGGGACAAGGGAAGTGGAAGCTTATTTGTTTTTGTTTTTATAGGAACACAAATTAGAATAGGTACAGAACTCAAGTATCCTCAATCCCAGAGGTATCCAGCAACGCATCATTCTCAGCTCATGGCTGGTTAATACCCTCTCTTCTGAGAAACATAGGAGTTTGAGTCATTTAAAGTATTTGACTAATCTCAGAATTTAAAGGAAAACTCAAAAGACTTTGAAAGCAAAAAGGCCATATAGGGCTGGGTGCAGTGGCTCACGTCTGTAATCCCAGCACTTTGGGAAGCCGAAGCAGAAAGGCTGCTTGAGCTCAAGAGTTCGAGACCAGCCTGGGCAACATAGTGAGAGCTTGTCGCTACTAAAAATGAAAATAAAAATAAATAGCAGGGCATGGTGGTGCCTACCTATATTCCCAGCTCCTTGCAAGACTGAGGCAGGAGGATTGCTTGAGCCCAAGAGTTCAAGGTTGCAGTAAGCTGTGATTGCACCACTGTATTCTTGCACTCTAGCCTGGGTGACAGAGCAAAACCTCAACTCAAAAAAAAGAAAAGAAAAAAAAAACCTAAAGAAAAGATCCACATAGTAATATATGCCACTAGATTAAAATCACAGGCTTCCAAGATGTCAGTCATGATTTTAAATATTTTACATGTATTAACTCATTTAATCTTTACGACACCACTATGAGGTGGGTACCATTATTATACCCACATTTCAAATGAGGAAACTGAGACACAGAAGTTAGACAACAAGGTTACACTGATCAGGACTGAACCTGGAAGTCAAGCCTGCACTCTGCACTCTAACATACTATCCCCTGCAACCCCTCTGCCCAGTGAAAAGCAGGCTCCATTCAAGAAACCAGGAAGAATCAAGTTGACATCCCAGGAACAGAAAGTTTCTGGAAGCCCCAAGGGCCTCTCCTTTAAACACTCTCACCTACTCACACCCTGATCTAAATTAGGTTTGAGAAATCCAGGTAAGGTCAGGATGCCTACAGGGATGGAGTTCTTGCTGAACAGTATATGTGAAGAGGAATATGGTCTAACCCATATTCAAGAAGAAGTCTCAATTTCAGAAGCTTGCCTCTCTAGCTCTCCAGGATCAATGGACTCAAGGAGTCGCCAATACATTTTGAAGATGAGATGAGTTCCTGCCTACTTTTAGGAAGTGACCCAGGACACTGAAAGGCATTCTTCCAGAAGAGGCAGGAGCCTGTGATGCCCCTAAATACAGGAGTATGTATATATGTACACACACACCACACACACACACACAGGCTACTTACTTAAGCTCATTTCAATAGAACTCAGCCAGACAAAGAAACAGACACAGAAATAACTCAACACAGATGACCAATAATAAATAAGGTAACAGAGGAACAAGGTACTGCGGAGATCTAGGAAGACAGTTCATGAAGAAATCACCACCCCTTCCTGAGAAAGGGAGGCGTTTGGTGCATGGTATTTTTCACCAGGCACACAATGGAGTTAGGTAACTTTGGAAAGAAAGGTAATTTAAATAAGGAGAGGTTTGATGAAGTAAGTTAGTGATGTACATACTTGGGTGATGAGAAGATAAAACATGTTAACAGTAAAAAAAAATATGAGTTCATCAAAAGGAAGAGTGTGCATGTAGTATATTTCAAGATATTTCCACCTGTATTGGTCTTAATCAAAAAGCATGGTTTGGCATGTTGCTTAGGTGTTTTAAAATTTCCCAAATTTTTGGTAAAGAGTTTGTCAAATTTTATGCCACTAAATCTTTATTAACTTAGGTAGCAAATACACCCACCAAAATAAGACGAAAGAAAAAAGAGAACAAATATACCCATATTCAGATATATACTTTAAAAGAATAATTAGAATATAAATAATTTATTTATTAAAGAGGGCATTTAATAAATGTACTAGTATTACAAAAAGATAGCACTACTAAATATATATACAAATTAACTGGCATCATAATATGCCCTTGTACCTCTTATAAGTTGTATGAAATTTTAAGATTTCCAGAAAGAAACCACAATTCAAGCTTTAAACAGAAAAAGCTTAAAACTCTCCTTTCTCCTTCAGCCTCTACACATGAAATTCATGGGTTAGAGACCATAGTCTAAAGCTCAATGTAGATTTTTAAAATACTATGTCAAATTTTTAACCTAAATCCTTAGACATTTTATTTTATGAACCATTTTAGCTTCTATCCCATGGATGTTCACTGTTTCAGGAACCCATTTCTAAGAATGGAGTGGGAAACTCACAGTCATTATTAGAAGACTTTTGGGGGGCCTTTTATAACAGACATTTCTATTTGACTCCAACAGTACCATGAGGCATTTTTCAACTTGACTCTGCAGTGTTTGCTCAACCTAATAAAAGTCTTCCTATCTGTAATCATGCATTTTTCTTAAACCAAAGAAGATCTTTGTCTCATTAGAAATAAACGGTATTTTCTTGTTGTTGTTGAGACAGAGTTTCAATCTGTCGCCAGCCTGGAGTGCAGTGGCGCTATCTCGGCTCACTGTAACCTCTGCCTCCTGGGTTCAAGCGATTCTCCTGCCTCAGCCTCCTCAGTAGCTGGGACTACAGGTGCATGCTACCATGCCCAGCTAATTTTTGTATTTTCAGTAGAGACAGGGTTTCACCATGTTGGCCAGGATGATCTCAATCTCTTGACCTTGTGATCCACCCACTTCAGGCTCCCAAAGTGCTGGGATTACAGGCGTGAGCCACAGTGCCTGGCCAACGGTATTTTTTCTAAAGCAATTCTTAGTGCTTAGCTCAATAAAGGTAGGGAGGACTTGATTTTCAGGTTCGGTAAGAGTGATGTGATGTTTAAGCAATTTAAGCAACAAGTTTTAATAAATAAATTTTACTGCATTTAAAGGTCAAAAAGGAATTCCCAAGCTCCTTAATGAAACTTTGCCTTAAGTTTACATACATATATATGTGTGTATGTAATACATGTGTAAATATAAATCTGATAGACTTGAAGAAACAAAATATTCTATTATCTTTGAGGTAAGTATAAATAATAGATAATAAATAGATCTCCATTTTTCAAATAAATGATTTTTTCCCACCTTGCAAAAAGAATATATTCCATATTTATCTATGGTGGCCCTATTCAGAGAGGCAGTTTTGTGAAACCCCAGCAGGCAACCTTTCTGTACCCAACCTTGAATACTACCCTTGGAGTTTAAACCCTCATTGACTTAGTGGAGGCAAAGGAATAGAGATTGCTCTTTATTTGTTTGTTTTTGTTTGTTTGTTTTGAGATGGAGTCTCACGCCGCCCAGGCTAGAAAACAATGATGCATTCTGGGCTCACTGCAACTTCCGCCTCTCAGGTTCAAGAGATTCTCCAGCCTCAGCCTCCCAAGTAGCTGGGATTACAGGCATGCGCCACAACGCCTGGATAATTTTTTGTATTTTTAGTAGAGATAAGGTTTGACCATGTTGGCCAGGCTGCTCTGGAACTCCTGGGGCTCAAGCAATTCTCCCACCTCAGTCTCTGGAGTAGCTGGGATTACAGACACGTGCCACCATGCCCAAGCAGAGCCTGCTCATGGAAGAGGGGACACACAATCCATTCTGCATAAAAAAGTAAAAGCAAGCTTCAAATCCAATTTGATAGGTAGATAGTAGGTAAGTAGATGGAGCTTTGCAAGTAGGAAATCATAGAAATAGTTTTAGAAATTATTTTATTATCTATTTATTACCATGGAAATAAAACCATTTACTTTCAGAACTCTACTACCAACATGTATTTGAGGCCAGGTGGCGGGACATTTCTAGCACAAAGTGTTAGTAATTTGCAGTCTTGTGGTTACAGTGCCTGTAATCCCAGCACTTGGAGAGACAAAGATGGGTGGATCACTTGAGGTCAGTAGTTCGAGACTAGCCTGGCCAACATGGTGAAGCCCCATCTCTACTAAAAATACAAATATTAGCCAGACATGGTGGCACATGCCTATAATTCTAGCTACTCAGGAGGCTGAAGCACAAGAATTGCTTGAACCCAGGAAATGGAGGTTGCAATGAGCTGAGACATGCCACTACATTCCAGCCTGGATGACAGAGGGAGACTCCATCTCAAAAAAAAAAAAAAAATGTATTTGATACTTATTAAATAGTCATTAAGTTTCAGATATGCCAGATTAGAGACTGGCAATCTTTAAGGTCCCTTTTAGTTTTACATCTCATAGATATAAAAATAATTAAAGAGAAACTAGTACTCCCCCTACTTTAAAGTTGAAAACTTTAGCCCCTTCTAGAAAAATAATTTCTATTTCTGTATGCCTTCAAGCCCATACACATCTGAACGAGAGAATCTGCCACACTGCTGGAGACTCAGAATTGTAAAAACCAGCAATGTCACTGGACTCTCCCATGCTGAGGTACTTCAGTCAAGGCCTAAAAGCAACTATTCTTCAAACATAGTTTCAAAACCCTATAATTATAAAATTCTGTTTGTGGTCTTTCTTTCTTTTTGAGACAGAGTCTCACTCTGTCACCAGCCTGGAGGGCAGTTGGCATGATCTCAGCTCACTGTAACCTCCAACTCCCTGGTTAAAGCAAGTCTCCTGCCTCAGCCTCCCAAGGAGCTGGGACCACATGTGCATGCCACCATGCCAGCTAACTTTTTGTGGTTTTAGTAGAGACGAGTTTTCACCGTGTTAGCCAGGTCTTGATCTGATCTCATGATTCACCTGCCTCAGCCTCCCAAAATGCTGGGATTACAGGCATTTTGTAACATTTTTAAAGTCTAGAACACAAAAACCACCATTCTAAATGGTAGAAGGTTTTTATTTACCTCATCAGTTATTTAGTTTACTGTTAGCTTCAATATCATTAGTGATGGGCAATAGGGAAAAAATAATTGCTAGACAAAATTCTGACAAATTGATAGGATGATTACAAGTAAATAATAATTACACAATAGTATAGTTTGTGCTAATAAAATGTATGTTTTTAATACCAGCCAAATTAATTTCACAGTTGACATTTCTAGCACAAAGTATTAGTAATTTGCAGTCTTGTGGTTTACAATCCCAGCACCACCTACTGATACTGAAGAATGTTTAAAACTACTAATTGTGATGGCCGGGTATGGTGGCTTACTCATGGAAGCTGTCAAGGCTTGGGGCTTGCATCCTCTGAAGCAACGGCCTGAGCTGTACCTTCGTTCCTTTTAACCATTGCTGGAGTTGGAGTGACTGTGATGGGCACCATGTCCCAAGTCTGCACAGAGCAGCAGGGCCCTGGGCCTGGCCCAGGAAACCATTCTTCCCTCCTAGGCCTCCAGGCCTGTGATGGGGGGCTTCTGTGAAAGTCTGTCAAATGCCTTGGAGTCATTTTCCAAACTTGGCTATTATCATTTGGCTCCTCTTTACTTATGCACACTTCTGCAGCTGGCTTGAATTCCCCCCCAGAAAATGGGTTTTTCTTTTCTACCACAGGATCAGGCTACAAATTTTCCAAACTTTTATGCTCTACTTCCCTTTTAAATATAAGTTCCAGTTTCAGACCATTTCTCTGTTTATGCAGATGAAGTAGGTTTTAGAAGCAGCAAGGCCATATCTTAATGCTTTGCTGCTTAGAAATTTCTTCCACGCCAGATACCCTAAATCATCTCTCTCAAGTTCAAAGTTCCACAGATCCCTAAAGCAGGAGCACAGTGTCACTAGTCTCTTTGCTAAAGCTTAGCAAGAGTGATCTTTACCCCAGTTCCCAATAAGTTTTTCATTTCCATCTGAGACCTCCTCAGTCTGGACTTCACTGTCCATATTACTATCAACATTTTGGTCACAGCCATTCAACAAGTCTCTAGGGAGTTCCAAACTTTCCCTAATCTTCCCGTCTTTTTCTAAGCCCTTCCAAACTCTTCCAACATCTGCCCATTACCCAGTTCTGAAGCTGCTTCCACATTTTCAGGTATCTTTATAGCAATGCCCCACTTCTCTGATACCAATTTTCAGTATTAGCTTGTTCTCACACTGCTATAAATACTACCTGAGACTGGATAACTTATTTTAAAAAGAGGTTTAATTGGCTCACAGCTCTTCAGGCTGCACAGGCTTCTTCTTCTGGGGAGGTCTCAGGAAACTTACAGTTATGGCAAAAGGTAAAGGGAAAGCAAGGACGTCTTTACACGGCAGCAAGAGAGGGAGGGGCGGTGCTACACACCTTCAAACAACCAGATCCTGTGAGAGCTGTATCACAAGAACAGTAAGGGGGATGGTGCTAAACCATTAGAAACCACCCCTATGATTCAATAACCTCCCGCCATCATCCTCGTCCAACACTAGGGATCATAATTTGGCAGGACCAAGATTGCACAAAGAGGACTACAGGAATATTACTCAAAGATGACAGAAGGGTTCCACATTTTCACTTTTCCAATTCTTGATTCACTTATGCAGAGTACATTTGTATTAAATAATTGGTTGTCTTCAAGAAAATGCACGTGTCCTGGCACATGCCAGGTGTTCCCTAAAGACACCTGGGAATATAATGTGATGATAAAGCCCTCAAGGACGTGGCTGGATAGAGAACACCTGGAACTCACCAAGCTGCGGCCTTTTAGAGCAGGATAAAATGAACGTTGTTGTGCTTGTTGTTTAAAGAACAAGCCCTGGATGATAAAAAGTGGTCAGCTGTGATTACTATTAGTTTCCTGGAGATGGATAGTCATGGTGGGCCCAGAAGGAGAAAGGGCACTTAGGAAGATTACAGTAGATTTGCTGATATTCGGATGTATTTCTTGCTTGATCGGAATAGAGAGAGAGGGGCTGGAAATATGTATAGCAGGAATTTCCTCCAAACGCATCCCAGGATGGAGTCATGTGTTTAATTTCTCAAAGTCACATGGCAGCTGGAAGAGGAGGGGGGAGGAAGGAGCAGGGAAGCTGATGAAAAGAGAGGAAAGCACAACATCTGCAATGCAAACTGGCAAACCCTGGAGACCCATTGGGAGATTCTGCCTGGAGCAGGATGAACTGGAGGGTAGAGCATGTGCTGGCCTTTTCCCACGTCCACTCTTCTCTCCCAGCTCCAACGTGATGACATCAAGAACACCCACTGATACCAGTGTCAGAAAGACTCAATTCAGTGGTAGAACTTGCCCTCAATTGTAGTTTGACTTTGAAAAATGACTTTTCCTGCCTCCATTTCCCCGCTAGTAATACTGGGTACTAGCCTCACTTAATTGTTCGTTCATTGCTGTTGGTTTTGTTCCCCTTGTCCACTTGGTCAGGAGCATTAGAACAGGATTACCTCTGAGGTCGGCTGGGATCTCACATGTGGAGGATGCAAGCATGTAATTCCCTTCTAAAAGCCATAGTATTACAACCATTCTAGTTTGTATGTTTCAGGTATTAAGAGATTGCTTAATAATATTACCCACACAAACAAAAATATTGAAATGAATCTGACTAAAGCTTTTTATACTAATGGCAAAGTTATTTTTGGCTGTATTTCAATAAAGATACTTGTTTTCTATTTATTTGAAAGGTGGAAAAACAATCATGTTTTACTGATTGGAAATTTATTTATGTGACTTATAAAAACTCAAGACCTGATTTTAAGATATTCTTTTTACTAAGTTTAAAGTTTTAAAAGCATTATGCTCTGAAAAACAAAGGACCACTAAAGGAGATCTGGTATGTTTTAAAAGTAAAGAGCTACAACATCAGATGCCTATAAGACCAACACCTAGAAATCATTTTTGCATAAACACCCATACATACACACACACACACACACACCCCAGGTATCAGTATCATACACACACACACACACACACACATACACCTAGGTATACACCAATACAAGCATATATCTGTATATTAATCTCATCTGAAGATGTCCTACACTCATGAACTGTCCCTTCACTAGCTGTCAAAACAGATGCTATTCCCGGATGCCTAAACCAAGCTATCCTATCCTCCACATGACCAGGCGTATTTTTTGGACAATGCTCAGAAATCTGTGGGTCAAACCAGTTTCATGCCTATTGTCCTAGAATTTTTATATTTTAAAGTATTTGAAGTCTGAGCCTCATACTTGTATATTGTATCACTGTAAAGCTAGTGTATGGTTTATATATATATATACACACACACACACACACACAAATATATACATACACACACACACACACACATACACCTAGGTATCATATATGTGTGTGTGTGTGTGTGTGTGTGTGTATACACATAAAATAAAATTGGCTAACAGTAAATTCATGATACACACACACACACACCCCTAGGTATCATTTTTGCGTAGTGTGTGTGTGTGTGTGTGTGTGTGTATAAATTACTATAGCATATTTTTCCAAAAGAACCTAATGTTTGGAAGGGTTGTTTTGTCCTATACAAGAAACTGTATTTGTTTTCCTGGCACCCAGACCATGAGATAAAGGTTGTGCTATGTCTTACATTTTAAGGTGAAATATGAAGTGCAGTTGGAACCAAAGTCAGAAACACACTCCAGGTATTTTAATTTTTACCCCAGGACTCTTTGTACTAATTTTTGGATTGTCCATTCATTTCTCTGGTAAACCTAGCAATCTTTTCGTTGAACACAGTGACTTCTCTACATAAGGTTGCTTATTTAGCATCATAGACTATTAAACCTAAAAGGAGTGAAGAGAGTCTCATTGCAGGAGTATGGTGTTTACCTGCAGAGGAAGGAGCAGAGGCCCATGCAGGTAAAAGGCTTTCTCCTTGACAAACAGTCCATCAGCCACATCACCCAACAGCAGCCTCAATTTTCTTTTTTTTTTTTTTGAGATAGAGTTTCGCTCTTGTTACCCAGGCTGGAGTGCAATGGCGCGATCTTGGCTCACCGCAACCTCCGCCTCCTGGGTTCAAGCAATTCTCCTGCCTCAGCCTCCCGAGTAGCTGGGACTACAGGCGTGCGCCACCATGCCCAGCTAATTTTTGTATTTTTAGTAGAGACGGGGTTTCACCATGTTGACCAGGATGGTCTCGATCTCTTGACCTCATGATCCACCCGCCTCGGCCTCCCAAAGTGCTGGGATTACAAGCGTGAGCCACCGCGCCCGGCCTCAGCCTCAATTTTCTTACTGCAAGCCTTTCTCTTAGAAGGTTGGCCACCATAGTGCTGTTGTTTGTGTCAAAAGGGCCAATGCATTTTTCCAAAGAGCCTAACTTTCCCCCACTGAAAATCCAGCTGATAAAATAAAATTTAAAACTGGTTAATAGGCCGGGCACAGTGGCTCATGCCTGTAATCCCAGCACTTTGGGAGGCTGAGGTAGGCAGGTCATTTGAGAGCAGAAGTTTGAGACCAGCCTGGCAAACATGGTGAAACCTCATCTCAACTAAAAAAATACAAAAATTAGTGGGGGCGTGGTGGTGGGCGCCTGTAATCCCAGCGACTCAGGAGGCTGAGGCGCGGTAATCACTTGAACCTAGGAGGCAGAGGTCGCAATGAGCCAAGATCACGCCATTGCACTCCAGCGTGGGCAATAGAGTGAGATATCAATCTCAAAAACTAAAATAAAATAAAATAAAATTGGCTAATAGTAAATTCATGATATCTTAGCTTAACAGTGTGGTTATGGTCAGCCTTGATATCTTATTATGTGGTATTTTTTAATATTTTACTTTCCTTATAACCTAGTAGTTTGGATCCTTGAGGTTAATTGATTCTTCAAAAGTACCTGTTTAATTTGCCTTAACATATGATCTTGTGGGCGTTTTCTCTTAATACTAACCAGTATTAAGAGATAAAACTCCAATGAAAAAAAAATTGACCAAACATACTAAACTCATTTTCGCCAGGCTAAAGATACTTCAGTCTCTCTGCACATTTTATCTGCCATATCGTGTCTTCCCATTTCTGTTCAATGGTTTATAAAAAGAAAACTTTGTATCACATGCTAGCCAGACGTTGCTGTCCTTAACTTTTAATGCGTATCAACAGTGCTGTAGGCACTAAACAAAACCCAAAGAGCAGCACCTCCCCTTAGAGTATCTAAATAATAGATTGAAGAGCAGGTTGCACATGTGCGTCTATTTTAATCGATATGCATTTACTTCAGCTATAAATGATACTAAAACATCATTACTCCCCAGGTGTCATTACCACCCACAATCACCCAATGGGAATTCTCCTACTTTATGTTAAGTGTTCCTGAAAAGTTGCATGTAAATCAAATAATGTTAAATACTGTTAAGGAACCCATTAACTTATGGAGAATCCTTTATGAAGCAATAGGTAGCACATTATTAAAGTACAGAAAATTGGTATAAAATCCTGGCATTTTCTTTTGTAGTCATCTATTTTAAATTCTGTGAAGCAATTCATTTCTTCATTCAATATTGTTAAATTCTCACTATATACAATACAACATAGAAAGAGTACCCACTTACAAGACAGGAGAGAGAAGCCATATACACCTAAAACACAAGAGCAAAAGAAATATCTCCCCAAAATAACTACTAAAATTGAACTGGTAGAAAAAAAGTGAAAAAGAAAAACGGACATAAAATTTATAACACATTTATAGAAACTCTAACATACTTTTTATGTAAATAAAGATGAGAGATAATAAATATCAGAGAGAAATCTGTGTATGCTTACGGTGCTATTACTTTGTTTGGTTTTAGCTCTCTGGCAAATATGTCTTAAAATATTTAAATCCCAAAATACAATTAGTGTGTGTCACTAGAGAAAAAAAGGTAAGAAAAACCCATGGCTGAGCATGGTGGCTCATGCCTGTAATCCCAGCATTTTGGGAGGTTGAGGCAGGAGGGTTGCTGGAGAACAAGGGTTTGAGACCAGCCTGGGCAACAGGGGGAGACTCTGTCTCTACAAAAAATAATTTTAAAAAAATTAGCCATGAGAAATGACATAAGTCTTTAGTCTCAGCTATTCTGAAGGCTGAGGCAGGAGGATGGCTTAAGCCCAGCAATTCACGGCTGCAATGAGCCATGATCATGACACTGCATTCCAGCCTAGCAACAGAGATCTTGTCCCTCAAAAAAAAAAAAAGTAAAAGAAAAATCCATTTCTTTTTTCACGGGATATCTGGCATCACTAACTCTGCCATGTCATGTACAAGCTATTTGGGCCAGCTGGTATAAGTGTCTGTTAATTTAAAATAACCTGTTTGTTAATTGCTTTCAACCCAAGTCATTTTGTTCCTGCACTTTGAACCCTAAAGGTAGTTTGGAATAAATGCGGCTGGGAATGAGAAGTAATTAATGCAAGCAGGCAGCCGTGGCTGCAAGAGCCAGGGATGGAGTGAGGAGGCCTGGAACTGGTGTTTGTGCTCTGAGGAACTGATCCTGCTGGTTTGTTGTTAGATTTTTTTTCCCCCCTTTTCCTTCTGCCATCTAGTTGCAGGCTACCACTGGAAGCGTCTGCCAAAGTGGGCTCTCCCACCAGCCCTCTAGCACACCGTGTTGATCAGTAGATAAAACCTTCCCGGCAGTCACAGCCGCCGCTGCCACTGACGAGGCCACAGCAGCGAGCAAGCAGCTCTGTGGAATTCACTAACTGCCTCTCCACCTGCCATCACCTGCTTGGGTCCCCCAAGGTTCTCCTTGTGGCTGATAGTCATGGTGATTGCTTGACCTTGGGCCTTGCAGCTGGCTGGCTTCCAGAAAGCTCCTCTGATGACAAGGTGTGTTGTAGCCTGTGTTCACGGCATTCAGACACAGAGCATGGGATGCCGAAGGCAAAAAAAACCCTGCTGCCTTGCCCATGGCCCCAGTGTCTTCCCTCGCAGGCGGGAATTATGCAGGCTTCTGTCTCGAAGCTTCTCCCTTTGCCCAGCACCTTGTGTGTACTGGGAGACCAGGCTGTGACCACCTCCAGGGTGACAGAAAGCAGTGAAAAATAAAAACAAAAAATGATAGAAAGACATGTATTTTCCAGTCTATTGAAGCTTCTTTTATTGCATACTCTTGGTGGGGGGGCATCTGTCCTGCCAGTGATTTAAACATGACTGTTAACATTTCAAAGCATCGGCAGCACACGCAGGTATTTATCTGATTGATGCTTCTCTAACTCTTTGAAGTCCTCAGGCCATCTAGGAAGTTACGTCAATTTATAATTTTCCAGTGACACGTGTGTGCGTGCACACACGCACACGTGTGTGTTTTGCCAAATGAGGAACTGGCATTAGGGCACTGGTTAATGTAATATTAGTTGGCGTGGCCGACAACAAAAATTGCACTTAAAAGATTGAGCGGAGGTGAAACCAGCCAGACGAGTTTTCCCAGAATCTGTGCAATGCCCTCTGCAAAAAGCTGCTTTTTCTTGGCAAACTTATTTTTGCTTTAATGTAACAAGGAAGCATGTCTCATCCTGGAATGATTATGCCCAGTTTCACTATGGTTGGGGATTGGGAGGATTTGCGGAAAAAAATCATAGTGGAGCCTTTTCAGAGTCAAACCTAACAATGTGTCAAAAGTATAGAACTTTGATGAAATTATAGCATTGATACCTTTTGCTTCAAGATTCCTCTCCCAAAGGACTCCTGATTATACCCAGTTTTTGGACCTTGAGTACATAGCATCTAGTTTTCTATCTTAAAAAATATGAAACAATGGTAATACTGGCCTGCTCTTCCAATCACTAAATCAAACTTAAATTTGTGTTTTGTCTTTATTTTTAAAAAATATATTTCAGGCCACTTTAAATGCTTTCAAACATACTTTTTGTTGATCCTTACAACTACCCTGGTGAGAAAGTATCTGCTTTCTGCAGGTGTGCAAAATGAGACTTGGATTTATTTTTTCTTTTTTTTGAGACTGAGTCTCTATCACCAGGCTGGAGTACAGTGGCGTGATCCCGGCTCCCTGCAGCCTATGCCTCCGAGGTTCAAGCAATTTTCCTGCCTCAGCCCTCTGAGTAGCTGGGACTACAGGCATGCGCCATCACACCCAGCTAATATTTGTAGTTTTAGCAGAGACGATGTTTCACGATGTAGGTCAGGATAGTTTTGATCTCTTGACCTAGTGATCCGCTTGCCTCAGCCTCCCAAAGTACTGGGATTACAGGCGTGAGCCACCACGCCCAGCCGAGACTTGGATTTTAAAAAAAAAATGTCAGTTATGCTAGCTAATCAATGGTGAAGTTGGGATACAAACATCTGATTCCAGATGGCAATTTTTATCTTTGCATTGAAAATGTTATAGCTTTTGCTAGTTTCCCTTGTCTAGAGATGGCACAGGACCAGAACAGTACCTGCTTAGGCCAGACCTATGCCTTGGGCCTGGGAATTAACCAAACTGCCATGAGAGCTAGGAGGCCAGTATGCTCCCTGCCAGGGCATTCAGCTCCACAACAACATTCGGCTCTGTTAATCCATCTTTGTCTCCTTTCTCTTTCATCATTTATTCATCAGGACAAGCCTTAAGGCAAAGTGAAATGCCAATTCCACTTTGTATGTTTTTGTTATCTTTAATTTTTGTTTTAGTCCCTTTTACCAAACAAGTCTTCAAGCAGCCTCTGCATTAGGTTACTTAGATAATTTGTTCGTCTGATTAATCAGAATCCTACTAAGGGTTAAGTATGTTCAAGACTGTATGGGTCAGGTTTGCATTTTCATTTTATGATTACTCACTTCCCACAAGGACTATCATTCTCCAAGTTACAAAAGAAAAAACAAATCTGTCTGGAATATATTATAAACTTGCCACAACACCTGCCTATATTTTCGAAGTAAGGCTTTCCTTCTCAGAGTCACTCAAAGGAATACTACTAATGTTTATAGCAATGAAGTCAGAAAGAGCCTCCCTTCCAGATTGGATTCCTGGAAAGATGTGGAAATTCCTTTCCCTACGTTTCTATTTCGTCTCTCTCTCTGCTTTTTAGTTATTCCTCATATTCCTAACACTGATCTTCTACCTCGCACGCCTCTTCACCTCTTATCTTTGAAAGTCTTCCTAAAACTTCCTCTCTGATGTTTTCCATGACTAAGGCAGAGAGACGGCGAAGACACAGCTGATGCTGCACCCATTTGCACAATAGCACATACATGCAATTTAAAATACACAGAATCTCTCTCTCTCTTTTTTTTTTTTTTAGACTGAGCCTCACCCTGTCACCCAGGCTGGAGTGCAATAGCACGATCTTGGCTCACTTCAACCTCCACCTCCCCGGTTCAAACAAGTCTTCTGCCTCAGCCTCCCAGGTAGCTGGGATTACAGGCACCCACCACCATGGCCAGCTAATTTTTGTATTTTTAGTAGAGACAGGATTTCACCATGTTTGCCAGGCCAGTCTCAAACGTCTGCTCTCAAGTGACCTGCCCGCCTTGGCCTCCCAAAGTGCTGGGATTGCAGGTGTGAGCCACCACGCCTGAACCAGAAATTCTCTCTTTCACCCACCTGCCAAGCTCCCCTTCCCTCGATGGAGAAATGAAATTCTCCGGAAGGCCTGAGCAGTGCTCAGAGGCTGGTTCCACATGAATGCTCCTTTGTATTTACGTGGTTCCTCTCTTGCAAGGTGCCCAAAGTGCTATGTAAGTGGCTCACCCATTTTTCACAACCACCCTTTTAAATAGATTATCAACAAACACTGTTATTCCTAGATAGTAGTTGAAGGTGACAGAACTTTAGGGAAGTCAGGCAGCCCCCAAAGACAGAGCAGGGCTGAGACTTTGCATTAAACTGCACTTATCAGAGCAGGCCAGACACACAGCAGAGACACAACTGAAACACGATCTGGCCAAAACCAAATCCAGTTTTTAAAAAATCAAATGGGAGAAACCACTTTCTGTACCACTAATCACCTCTGAGTAACTTCTACATGGACTTAAGGTGAAGGTTCATAAAATAGACGCCAACGAAGACGCTGTTTACATGCCAGGCAAAATCAAGGACATTGGCATGAAGGAAAGGACAAAAGGAAAAACACAAAGTCGCACAATGCCATCCGTGGGACTCAACAGGAAGACACCATTTAATTTACCTGGAACGTCTAGACGCAGGTCACTCTGTTTTTGCCAACAACAGCAACACATCTTGGGAGCTTTTTTCAACAAAGGAGAGAGAACGTGGCCTTCATGACCTTTATCTCTACATGAGACCTGACAGAAAGTTACAGTGACAAAATCATTCTAAGTCATTCTCACCTTTTCTAAGACACAGAGTGAGATGTATTGTTTGTATTTATTTTGCCTTTGTTTGATTTATTTAAGGATAAGATAAATAATATTACATTTCCTACAGCAGAAACCTCTGTAGCTTAAATGTTTATTATAACAAATGTTCTCATTTTTAAAAAAAAGGTCTGCCACCTTATTCAAGTGGGCATCATGGCTGGATATATCGCAGAGCAGTCTGCACCTCTGTCACTCTGAGGCAGGTGACAGAATGGCTTTCTCGGTGCCCAAGTACACATGAACACCAATTTCAGGGGAAGTCTATGAAAACAGGTGATCTCAGCTTTCTCTTGGGTATACCCGAAGAAGACGTTTTCCCATACCCATATTTTTATGCCTTTCTTTCTTTTTTAAACTATCCTTTGCATTGAACGCCTTTAGGATAAGTAAATTCATTCAAAAGTCATCTAGCCTATAATTTCAGCAGTTTCCAAAGAAAGGGCTGAGGGGAAAAGTGATACATTTTGCAAGCCCCCCCTCTTTTTTGAGAGAGAGACAGGGTCTCACTCTATCACCCAGCCTGGAGTACGGTGGTGCAAATATGGCTCACTGCAGCCTGAACCTCTTGGGCCCAAGCGATTCTTTCACCTCAGCCCCTGAGTGGCCGGACTGCAGGTGCACACACCACACATGTCTAATTTTTTAATTTAATTTTTTGTAGAGACAGGGGTCTCACTATGCTACCTAGGCTGGTCTTGAACCCCTGGACTCAAGTGATCCACCTGCCTCAGCCTCCCAGAGGGCTGGGATTACAGGCATGAGCCACCGCATCGGGCCTACATTCCTTTCTTTGTAAGGAATGAGGATCAGGAACTGTTTTCTTCATTTCATTGTTACTGACATTTCTATTCTTTTCCTATTTTAAGCTAGAATTTTAGGTTTACTTCTTGAGTAAATCTCATTCTTTCAACCATTCTTTCAGAAATTTAGGAGTTAAAATCAATAAGTTCTGTATTAATTATAACCTCCTTTCATAAATTTCACAGAGCATTTCTATGTTATTATGATTCTTTTTCTGAAATCTTGGGGAAGAAAACTGAAACCTATTCTCTAGGCAAATACTTCTGTTCGATAAAGGAAGAAAAGATATTCTCCTTTTCCTTTCCTTTTAATGTCATTGTTGCTTTAAAAAGTGTTTTTTTCTGTCCAGATACTTCCTCAACACCTACCTTGTGTTATATAGACTTGGCCTATGAGAACGTGGGGAGGAGCAGAGGAAGGGCTCCAGCTACAAGACATGAATAATGTCCTCCTCGCCCGCAGGAACGGAGGTCCTAAGTCATAAACCCACAGGGAAGGGCGCAAGAGCCGGGTCATCCATGGAGTGAGGAAAGGCCAAATCAACCCTCAATCTGTGCTCCCCGTCCCCTGCACCAGTGCCGAGTGTCTCAGCTTCAGTTTCTGATCAGTCTTGCCAGAGCTGTGTCCATTCTCTCCCTTCTCTTTCACAGCCTAGCCACTCTTAGCCTTGGTACCTGGGTGGCAGGGATGGGGAGGAAACAGGAGGGACAATGAGATGGCAAGAGATGACAGCACTATCACCCCTAAGTGGGTTCCAGCTCAAGGCTAAATTCAGCATCCACGGCCAGGCAGCTTCCAAGCGACCCTTGTGTGAGGCCCCTCTTGCCCAAGGATCACGCTGGCCTCAGCAATTCTGACAGACCTCACCTTCCAGCAGCTACCAATCTCAAAGAACCCTCAAAACACCACCTGTTTTTTCTCTCTTTTTGTGTCCCTACCTTCAGCATAAAAACCAGGGGATTCTGGGCTGGACACAGTGGCTCACACCTGTAATCCCAGCACACTGGGAGGCAGAGGTGGGCGGATCACAAGGTCAAGAGATTGAGACCATCCTGGCCAACATGGTGAAACCTCTTCTCTACTAAAAATACAAAATTAGCTGGGAATGGGGGCAGGTGCCTGTAGTCCCAGCTTCTTGGGAGGCTGAGGCAGTAGAATCACTTGAACCTGGGAGGCAGAGGTTGCAATGAGCCAAGACCAGGCCACTGCACTCCAGCCTGGGCAACAGAGAAAGACTCCGTCTCAGAGAAAAAAAAAAAAAAAAAAACCCAGAGGATTCTTTGGATTTTTTTTAACTATCCAATCAAGTGACAAAAAGGCACAGACAAACCATTAAAACAAGAGCAATACCAAAACCGCCAAATGCTCTTTCCAGAATTTAAAAATTGGCAGGAGGTTTCTTTTTCCACTTTTGACACCCCTATAAGCCTGCGGTCTAACTGAAAATTAGCTGCAAATACATTATATAAAGACTCAAAATTACAGCAGAGTAAATATATCTAAAGATTTGAACTGCCTTACAGGAGCTAAAATTGAGTAGAGAATGGTTATATTATTCTTCATTAGATAAGAAGTTTAAATTTGAAAACAAATAAAGAAAAGGTAATTAGTCAGCTCAAGTGGTCGAAAGGCTGATTGCAGATGCAGCTGGAGAGCAGAGGAACTGTCTAGATTTAAATTTCTGCACTCCCTGGGCTGAGTCCATGTGACCTGTCCCAGAGGCAGCGAACGTGGGACCCAAATGGCGCTCATAAGAAGGTTTAGTAGGCTGGTTGCAGTGGCTCACGCCTGCAATCCCACCTTGGCAGCCAAGGTGGGTGGATGGCTTGAGCTCAGGAGTTCAAGACCAGGCTGGCAACATGAGGAGACTCTGTCTCTACTTCAAATACAAAGAAAAAAAAATTGCTGGGCATGGTGGTGTGTGCCTATAGTCCTAGCTACTCAGGAGGCTGAGGTGGAAGGATCACTTGAGCTGGGTGGGGCTCAAAAAGTTTGCAGTGAGTGGAGATCCTGTCTCAAAAAAAGAAAAGAAAAAAAGAAAAGGCTCAGTAGAATGGAAAGCTCATGATGAGTCACCTTCATTTATTTTACCAACAAAATTACACGGTTAGATTCATGGGGAGAGGAAAGGCCACTGTCGTGGGAACGTAAAACAGGGTTCAAATTTCTAAGTCATTCTAAGGTACAAAGTGAATTTTTAAAACAGTTTTCAAATAATCTAAATCATTTCCTAAATGCTGCCTGTGTATATTTACATACTGTCAGCTCACCAGATAGTTCAACTACAAGTAGTTAAATGCTAATTAGAACTTTGTCACACTGATCAGCTTTGTAAAACATGAGAAAGTGCCAGGTACAGCGTCCCCTGTCCTGGCCAGCTGATGGGCCCTTCGCATCAGCAGTCCATCATGTAGGATATGGCCTCAGGTGGTTCTTGATCATCTTATTAGAGCTGTAGTGAGACGCTCACTAAAGATTTAAATTCTTAGGCATGAAGCCCTTCAGGCTAAGTTGAAAAGCCCAAGAACTCGGTGCAATTTCTCTGTCAAAACTGGGATGAAAAGTAAGCTGGTCAGAAAAGCTAGCTGAAAAGAAAGCTGTTAGACACCCAGACATGGTCCCAGCCACAAGGATCTGACATTTGGAACATAAAGCTATAGCATGGCCTTTACTTCGAGATATTCAAATAGGTGAGAAAAAGGGTAAATAATTTTAGCACAAATGTGTCATCATTTTCATGACCCAGACTACCAGATTCTATAACGAAGAAGACAGATAGGATAAAACATCTAAACACATGTTCTGCCGAAGATTACTTCTGAAATTTTTTTGTCGTATCATTGAACTCTGCCCAAAACTTGTGTACAATCTGCTCATTGTCTTCACACCATCTTCCAAACAAATAAAAAATATGGTATTGGCTAGGTGCAGTGGCTCACACCTGTAATCCCAGCACTTTTGGAGGCTGAAGAGGGTGGATCACCTGAGATCAGGAGTTCAGGACCAGCCTGGCTAACATGGTGAAAATCCATCTCTACAAAAAATACAAAAATTAGCTGGGCATGGTGGTGTGCCTGTAATCCCAGCTACTCAGGATGCTGAGGTGGGAGAATTGCTTGAACCTGGGATGCAGAGGCTGCAGTAAGCTGAGATCGCGCCACTGCACTTCAGCCTAGGCAACAGAGTGAGACAGGGGCTCAAAAATAAATAAATAAATAAATATTTAAAATATATATATAGGCCGGGCGCGGTGGCTCAAGCCTGTAATCCCAGCACTTTGGGAGGCCGAGGCGGGTGGATCACGAGGTCAAGAGATCGAGACCATCCTGGTCAACATGGTGAAACCCCGTCTCTACTAAAAATACAAAACATTAGCTGGGCATGGTGGCGCGTGCCTGTAATCCCAGAGACTCAGGAGGCTGAGGCAGGAGAATTGCCTGAACCCAGGAGGCGGAGGTTGCGGTGAGCCGAGATCGCGCCATTGCACTCCAGCCTGGGTAACAAGAGCGAAACTCCATCTCAAAAAAAAATAAATAAATAAATAAAATAAAATATATATATATATATATATATATAGTATCACAGAAAGAGCATTGGACTAATTAGTATTACTTCAAATGTTGTCTGTGGAGTAGGAATAGACCAGAAAATAGAAATGGGAGTTTTTGCCCATTTTCCAAATCCATGTTGGCCCACTGGTAAAATAGACAAAAAGCTTAGAGAAGCTTCTGTCCTAGAGAATAGTAGCTAAACCTATTAAGAGCAATGAAATTTCTAAATTACTTTTTACAAAATTAACCCTTAGTATCTTGGAAGAATTATTTAACCTCACAACAGGACTCTATAACAATCAGTCTGAATATCTTGCAAGAACTCTCACTTATATCTTAAAGCAATTACTGGTATCACAGAGTGTCTAAGACATTCACTATTTAAATTATCTGTTATCTATTAAAGGGTGGGTAATTAAAACAGCAACCACTTGTTATGTGCCAGACATGGTTCTATGCCCTTTATGAGTATTAAATCATAAAACCCTCACACACTTTTATGAGAAAAGGACTCTGTTATCCCTCTTACAGATGAGGCAACTAAGGCATGAAAAGGCTAAGTAATTTGCATATATTTACAGTGCTAGTAAGTAGCAAAACTGGGGTTTGAATTTACATGATCCAATTTCAAAGCCATGATTTTGCCTACTCCAAGGAAAAGATCTGAAAATACAGAAATAGTCTTACAAGATGCTTAGGAACTGACTTCTTTTCTTGTGTGAAAATTATAATTCTGTTTCTCTTTAGTAAAAGGCGAAAGATTTGTGCGATCTGAAGAGAAACCAGAGTGTTCTGTTTCTCTTAATAGTACTAGTATAGTACTTATGTGGGCAAATTCTGGTGTCAAACTGCCTATGTCATAAATTCCCAGCTCTGCTACTTACCAGCTCCATGACCTGGCCGTGATAAACACTGTGATCTGGGTATGTTACCTAATTGTTATATGCCTCAGTTTCTTCATCTGTGAAATAGGGATAATGGCGATAATAGTACCAATCACAGGCCATCACTGTGAGGGTGAAATAAGTTAATATATGCAAAGTACTTAGATACAGTAAGTACTATATAAGCCTAAGCTATTTTATGGACGAATTATAGGTAAGAAAGTATTCATCCAAAATGCTTTCAAGAACAATTACTGGATGCATAATAAGCATTCCTTTCAGTGATATCTGTCTTAATCTGTTTCCTGATGCCATAACAAAATGCCACAGACTAGGTAATTTATAAAGAAGAGAAGTTTTTTTGGCTCACACTTCTGGAGGTTAGGAAGTCCAAGAGCATAGTGTCAGTACTTGGCAAGGGTCATCTCATGGTGAAAAGCAGAAAGGTAAGTGAGCAAGCAAGACAGAGAAGACATCAGACCACATTCACCCTTTTATCACGAGCCACTCCCATAGTAATGGTCCCTCATGACCTAATCACCTCTTAAAGGCCTCACCTCCCAGTACTGTTACATTGGCAATTAACTTTTTTTTTTTTGAGACAGAGTCTCACTCTGTTGCCCAGGCAGGAGTGCAGTGGCACCATCTTGGCTCACTGCAGCCTCTACCTCCTGAGTTCAAGCAATTCTCCTGCCTCAGCCTCCTGAGCAGCTGGGACTAAAGGTGTATGTGATCACACCCAGCTAATTTTTGTGTTTTTAATAGAGACGAGGTTTCACCATATTGGCCAGGCTGGTCTCAAACTCCTGACCTCATGATCCACCTGCCTTGGCCTCCCAAAGTGCTGGGATTACAGGCGTGAGCCACCGCACCCAGCCTGGCAATTAACTTTTAACATGAGCTTCCCCAGGGACATTTAAACCATAGCAGCCTATTTCCTCTATTTGCAAAAATCACTGATACGGGTGCTAAGCCAGGATGCTAAATCCCTCTTTCCAAAAGAACCCACATTCATTCCATGGTGATGGCAGAGGCCACAAACACTGCTAGTGAGGAGGGGGCAAGTGAACACGAAAGGATGGACCCCCGGGCATTCTTGCTACAAATCACAGAGAGTGAGGGGCTGACCAGCGCCATGGCAGAGCAAGTGTCAGGAATTGATTTCAAATCAGGGTCTTAAGCGTAAGGTGGAGGATAATTATGATCATTATTGTTATTGTCATTATACCTTGCAATTACCTTGGCTTAATTAATTCAAACTTGTGAAGTGCTTTGAGATCCTCAGATGAAAGGTGCCATGTTACTCTGAAGAGTCATTATTCTTCTACTGCCCTTTCATCCAAGGTGATTATAGCTCTTCACAAGCATTAATTAATCCTCATAACAGCCCCAGAAAGCAGATAAGTGTAGGAGTCATCCACACTGGGGCCAAGAGAGACATTTATCCAAGGAGTTTAGCAGTAGCTATTGTGTAGTCAGTTTGGCTGTTGGGAGGCCCCCAAATCACAGGGCTTTGTGGCTGGAGCATCAGTAATTTGTACAAGCCTTCAGTTTAGCAACATTCAATGAAGGGCAATATCTATAAAACTCAGATTTTTAAAAAAATAATTATTCAGTTTATATCCAGAGAGACATTCTCAAAGGCTTAGTTATAGGGTAGGGGTGGAGAAAAATAGAACTGTCATCTATAGTTTTTCAAAGACCTGGCAACTTTGTAATCAAACAAAACATTTTCTCACATTCTATAGAAAAGGATTTGCCCAAGGTCACAAAATTATGGAGCTTAAATTATTATTATTTTTTTTTCTGAGACGGAGTCTCATTCTGTCACCAGGCTGGAGTGCAGTGGCGCAATGTCGGCTCACTGCAACTTCTGACTTCTGGGTTCAAGCGATTCTCCTGCCTTGGCCTCCCAAGTAGCTGAGATTACAGGCATGCACCACCACACCCAGCTAATTTTTGTATTTTCAGTAGAGATAGGGTTTCACCATGTTAGCCAGGATGGTCTCAATCTCCTAACCTTGTGATTCATCTGCCTCGGCCTCCCAAAGTGCTGGGATTACAGGCGTGAGCCACCGCTCCTGGCCGGAGCTTAAACTATTATAGGAATTGCCTTTAGTTCAAAATCACAGGTAGACTTTGACTTTCACTAAGATCTATGAATTGGGGTCTTTTTCGCTGCTGTTTACGCTGCCACTGGGGGATGAGGGGTCCTATTGTGAGACAGGAATTTTATAGACATAGTTAGTGCCTTGTTAACAGAAAGGGCAAATCTCCCCTTTAAGGAGACTTCTCTCAATGGCTTATAATCTGTTTTCGGCACAAATATTCAATGAGCAAAAGATTTGTTTAAAACAGCCTGGATATCCTACTAAATAGGATATCCCAGGGAACGGAGAGCAGTCTGACAAAGAGACTTGAGGATCGGTGAAGACGCTTGTTTTCTTTTAGTATTGAAGCTTTGGAATTCTTGCACCGTTTATTTAGAAACAGATGTGAATGTATAAGGTCCTCATTAGGTCTTAGGACTACAGCAGAAAGCGAGGTATCCCGTCCCTTAATGATCAGGAGTATGCCTGTCCTCTTTGTAGGGTGTGGCTGCAGCCTGGGTACAGTGCTGGTGAGGATGAGACAGACAAGGCTTGCCGCATCCACCTGGAGCTGGACCACACTTACCCGGCACTACAAACACTGTTATTGCATAGCCACAAGTACTGATGATTATTGTTTTTTACCATTACTATTACTATTGCTGTTACTATCAAATACAATAAAGTTATAATTACTACTTGACATTCATTAAGGCTTGCAAAGCACAACCTCAAAACAGGCTCCACCAAAGGTTTACATCATAATTTAGATAGGTAGAAAATAAAACTCCATATACAAAACACGATTGGAATGGATGGAGTATTTTTTTTTTCACTACAGACTGCTTTTCCAAAGAATATCTAAAATTACTCTCTGAGATGCATATGGAGGCCAGGGGTTTGCTTTCTCTGTCAGTAGAATGAAATCCCTTCAGACACTGCTCTACTGCACTTCCCAGGATGTCTTGACACCTAGTCAGTGCTCAGTAAGAGTCTTTTTCTCTCTAGGCGGAACTACGTTAACACAGATGATGTAAGTAGCAGATTTTGTTTAGGGTTGAAATGTCTCTAAGGCATATATGTATTTTAAAAATGTATTCCAAAAGTTAAGTTCATGCTATATGATTGAAATTAAATTAGACTCTTTCAATACTGCTGCACTGATTTCCCGTAAGTGCCATGAGTTGTCATAATTCTAAGATTCAAGCATCATACCACAAAAGAGCAGATACCCCATCAGCCATTATAATCATCACAAAATGTTGGACTTTCTAAAACAATCACCGCACTGATAAGACTGGCTTGTGGTGCCCACTCAGCACACGGTACAGCCTCTATTCCAACCACAGTTCAAAAAAGACTGCAAATCTCTCCCCAGTATCAATAGCAAATACTCTCTGGAGATGTTTAAGGAGAATCTTTCAAGTATATGCTGCCAAAGGCAACAGTGCATAAGGATCCAGGTAATTTTAAATAATGTTAAACTTACTGAGAAACAAGCAAAGTTCCATTCCTAAACCAACTTTCATCTGTAAAAGTTTCCACTGCTTTAATTAATGATTTTAAAAACAGTTCATCAAAGTTGCTTAGATCTGTTCCGTATGAAATTACCATGCTTGTCTATCAACTCTCTGATATGCAAAGTGTCGTTGCACCATTAAGAGCAACTTAATTCGTTCAGTCGGTTAATCCAGGAATATACCGAATAGATTTACCTCCATCTAGCTCACCTTTTCCCAAGTAAAACCAAGTTAGAACATTGTGCCTGTGGTAGTTCCCCATTTGTCTGTCCCTCCAGAGCCATGCCCCATCCTTCTATTTTCTGCCATGCTCATCTCTATGGACCACATGGCACAGACTCCCTGTCCTCTGGCTGTTGTGAGTTTGGCCAAAGGAGGCACCAGCAGAATCTTGGAAGGAAGAAGGAGAGGCTATGTCCCAGTCCTTCCCTTAGGCCAGAGTTTATCCAGTGGTGCCTTCCTCTGACCAAGACAGCCCTCTTCCATGCCTGATGCTCTCATCTGCTTCCAGGAGCACTAGCTCCTCCCCTGTCCCTTGGCAGTGGGGTGATAATAGCTTCCCTCTGTCTCTGGTCCCTGTATGCTTCAGTCATCTCTTTTTGGTTCTTTTAGCTCTTCCCTGCCCTTCTATAACCCTTTATTAATCTCGCTTCACTTAACCCTTTGAGTTGTTCCACATATGTTTCCTGCCAGAATTCCAACAGATGCAAATATCCTTGAGCTCTCTTCCTCCCTGTGGTCCTTGGATCAGATATGGGTGAATATACTGGTTACAATAACAAATGAAAATGTATTTGCCTAATAAAAATGGGCCAAATGTTAATATAAGCATCCACAGAGCTGAACGAGTCATGTATACAGTGCCATTCTAACGCTGGCTATTTGCCAAGCTCTTAGACCATGGCCTGGGTTAATATCAATAGGTGTTTTCAACCCTGTATATCAACTCCACTGGCTGCTATTATTTCTGGCTGAAAAGCAAGGTTCTATACCAAGAGTGATAGAGGTGTAAGGATTTATCTGCCAGTTCTATGTCACTCTAGGTCAATACCCATACTCATGTGGTTTTGAAGCAAGAATTATTTAAATAGCCATTTTCTACTCTTACACACAACACACACCCATACACACCTCAAATTAGTGGGTGTAGTGCAGTGTTTGCCTACTCATCAAGCTAACTTTGAACGTGCTCCTCCAGACCATGTCTGAGCTCTAGCACAGCCAAATGCCACCCAAGCTTAAGGATAACGGGGCTCCTCTGTGGTGTTTTCAGAGACCATATTCTCCTTTCCTGCTGGGTGTCTGTTCTAATGGACCTTAACTATTGTTTTTGGTCCTGAATCTACTTTTGTTTCCACTTATCTATAAGATGCATGTGCCCTGCCCACAACTACTGACAGTTTCCCAATCCCCCTGACTTCTGAATCTAACTGCCCCAAAGCCCCAGTCTACCTAGCTCCTGGGCAACTACATTACCACCTTTTGGCTCCCTGGTGCTGCTTTCCTGATCTGGGACAAGCTGGGATACTTAAAGATTGAGCCTTGCATGTCACCTACTTAATTCCTGTGTCATCTGGAAACTTCACACCTTACAACTTTCCTCTTGCTCCTTCCAAATAGTGCCTGGACCAACAGCGTAGATGAGCTCAATGACCCTTCCTCAAACTGATACTCTTTGGACTCATGTTTTCAAAGAGTTAGTAGAACAGAGTAAAGTTCCAGAAATGCCACGAGAGGATATAATACGTACTTGTTCCAAAAATCCTTTGAGGCAGCCAGTTGCTGCTCCAATGTAATAGTTTTTCAGAAAAGCTGCTTTGACACAAACCTGTGGAAACTCTTCACAGAGCATTTTATTTTACTGCAAAGCTTAAGGTCAGAACCCAAACTCTGCCTAACCTAGTTCATTGCAAATATTAGCCAAGTATTGTTCGGTGACTAGAACTATATAATAGTGAAATAGATTACATGAAAGCAGCTACAAAGAATGGATGACACATCTTGAAGGCAAGTCCCATGAACCCTGTAAAATTACCACAGATAAGTCATTTTTCTGAATGTACGTCAGTAACATAACGAACTTCACAAAATGAAGACTCTTACTCAAGGGTATTATGTACCCAGTTGCTAACTGTGGAATAATTCAGTTGCCCAAAGTAGCATTTTAAATAAATTATATAGCCCGGCACCTAATAACCAATAATATGCGTCGTCGTGAATATCTGCTGAATGTAATGTTAATTTGCACTTGGTAGAGTATCATTGGAACGTCTGACAGCTCACGTCCCAAAGGAAACTGCCTGCCCATGGCCACCCTAGTCTATATTTTGTACCTTATAGCCCTACACCCTTTTTGCCAATTTGAGTGGCACGAGGAATGGGCTCCTAACCCAGGAAAACCCAGATCACATGCAATCCAAAGCCCATGTCCTGGGGCCTCATGATGAGCTGGTACAATCCTATTCCATCTTGTGGACTGGAAGTAAGAGTATTGGGCTTGAGAGGCCACATGGGCCTAGTAGGAGTCAACATTATGAGAGATACAGTTATTTTGAAAAATAGTATGGAGGTTCCTCAAAATATTAAAAATAGAACGGCTATATGACCCAGCAACCAAAAGAAAATAAATCAGTATGTCAAGTAGATATCTGCTCTCCCATGTCCAAGATATGGAAACAACCCAAGTATCCGTGAATGGATGAATGAGTAACCAAAACAGATGGCTGTATACACACAATGGACTATTATAGGGCCTTTAAAAAGAAGAAGATCCTGTCATTTTCAACAACATGTATAAACCTGGAAGACACCATGCTAAGTGAAATAAGCCAGGCACGGAAAGCGAAACACCACATGATCTCATTTACATGTGGAATACGAAAAAGTCAAACTCAGCTGAGGCGGGCGGATCACGAGGTCAAGAGGTGGAGACCATCCTGGTCAACATGGTGAAACCCCATATCTACTAAAAAAATACTAAAATTAGCTGGGCATGGTGGCACGCACCTGTAGTCCCAGCTAATCGGGAGGCTGAGGCAGGAGAACTGCTTGAACCCGGGAGGCAGTTGCAGTGAGCCGAGATCACGCCACTGCACTCCAGCCTGGCGCCTGGCAACAGAGTGAGACTGTCTCAAAAAAAAAAAAAAAAAAAAAGGGTCAAACACAGAAGCAGAGAATAGTGTGATGGTTACCAGAGTCTGGGGTCAGGGAGGGTATCCAGAGATGTCAGGCAAAGGAGGCAAAGGATCAGTGAGACAGGAGGAATAAGTTCTGGAGATGTATTATATAGCGTAATGACTATAGTTAATGATGTATATTTGAAAATTTCTAAGTGAGATTTTATGTTCTCACCACAAATAAGTAAGTATGAGAGGTGATTGATTTTTTAATTAGCCTTATTTAATCATTCCAGAATGCATATCTTTAAGCATTCCATTTTATTAATTGACAAATAAAAATTCTATAAATATATAGAATTTTATATTTATATATTCTTTATATATTTATATATTCTTTATATATTTATACATTTTATATTTATATATTTATATATATTTTATATTTATATATTCTATAAATATATAGAATTTTTATTTGTCAATTAAAAAGAAATAGTAAAAATTGCTAGACACAGTGGCATGTCATGTCTGTAATCCCAGCATTTTGGGAGGCCAAGGCAGGAGGATCACCTAAATCCAGGAGTTCAAGACTAGCCTGGACAACATGGTGAAACCGTGTATCTACAAAAAATGGAAAAATTAGCCGGGTATGGTGGCATATGCCTGTAATCCCAGCTACTCAGGAGGCTAAAGTGGGAGGATCACTTGAACCCAGGAGGCAGAGATTGCTGTAAGCCAAGATGGCACCACTGCACTCCAGCCTGAGTGACAGAGTATGACCCTGCCTCAAAATAAAGAGTAAAAATTTAAAAGAAAAATATATGAGGGATAGAAAGTATAGGCGAGCAGATACCTGGCAAATAGTGGAGTCTCTTTAATGACAGGGCACTAGAGGGATGACCCATAACCTGCAGCCAGGATGCCATAGCCTCCATCCAGAAGCTCCCTCTCACTGGGGTTTCTGCAAGGCTCAATCATATTATGACCCTGGATCTTGGATTCTCCAACAACCATTCTCTTACACCTGCTCCTTCCTGACAGAGCTCCCTGGTTTAGCTTGAATGGGTCTCCTTTCTTTTGCACAAAAAAATGCCCTAAGTCCCTGACGAAAATAGAGGCTTATGTGGTACACTAAAGTTTTAAAAAATCAAAGTGAATATTGTATTTCCTGCTGTGTTTTTTCCTAATGACAAAACAGGGAAGCCAAAATAGTCAACAGATCTAACACAGGTGCTCAGTACCATAAAACATCTGCATAACAAGGCATTTATGAATTGGTCCTTCCGTGTGGATTATACAGGCAACTGCCTACCCTGTGCGATGTTTGGAGAAAATGATGGGTCACACACACACACACACAAAAAAAATCCCTGCCCTAAAGTTTAATGCTTCTAAAGCCATAGCTTCACCCCTTGTGTTTAATGATTTGATTTGTTCAATAAGTATAGACCAGGAGTAAGGGAGGCTTAATTCTTTAAACGTCAGTAGTCATTTACACTTTAGTAAGATTAAAGGACCCAAGAAACGTTTTTGATGAGCAAAAGAAAGACAGTATGAGGATTCCTAAGGAAAGGGGAAATGACAGCACAAAGTAAGAAAACGAGGAAGATTAGGAGCTGACTTCTTACCTCGCCGCAATTCCTAAAACCAGAACCAGAGTTACATATAAAAAGCAAGGATGAGCAGAACTTTCACTGTGTTCCTGCTTGCCTGAGTCAACCTACACGTTATAGGCCTTCTCAGTCAAGCTCCCATCTGGTAGAATGACTTCCCTCTGCTCCCATCGACTTACTCTTCCCACCAGAGCTCATCTGACACATTTGTTTCTGAGTGCTTAGAAAACTCCTTGTTTCTGAATATAAAGGATAGCAAGTCCCATGGGACAGTTAGGATTCTGAACGCTGTGCCTATTTTAAAAGACAATCACGATACATATAATGATAAAGTCAGTCATCCCAGTGTTTTATTTATTATATCTGGAAGCAGATGGTCTTCAAAGTGTTTAAACACATTTGAACATGCAAGATCCATTATTTATTGCCTGAGATAGAGAATAGAGGCAGAGTGTGGGGCCATTAGCAGGTACAGAAGGCTGGGAATGCCAAAAGGCAGCTGGCTTCCATACAGCCCAGGAGAAAACTCCCCTCTTGTCACATTCGTTTTCCAGTCCCAGAGCTGCTGGCCAAAAGCACTCCTCCAGGCCTACCAGAAGCACTGTCTACGTTTCTGTGTGTGTGAAAGTGAGTCTGTCTCTTTTTGTTTTGCCAGAATGTATGGACAAATATGCAAGTTTAAAAAAGAAAGAAGGAAAGGAAAGGAAACGGGTGTACGTTCCAAAAAAAAAAAAAGGCTTGCTGGATTTAGAATGTCAAGGTCCACAGAGTGGAAAGTGATTGATTTGGAAATCAAATGAGAAAAAAAAAAAAAAAAAACTTTCTTAAGAATGGAGTGAAGGCGCTACCCCCTACCCTTCTCCTCCTTTCCTGGCCTCCTCTGCTTCTTTATTATTGATACCTCTCTTTTTGATCTCTGCACTCCTTTGTTTTGGCTTCCCAGGTGCCGAGGGAAAATGGCTAGCAGTGAGTTCTTCAGCTTCCCGGCTCCGGCTCCGCAGCCAGCCCCTCTGGCTCAGCCAGCTGGATCACACTGAATTAGTCAAGTACTTCATTATCTCCCCTCTCTGCACATTTTGCTCCAGGTAATAAATGCCCAAACAAGAGAGCCTTCTGCTGCACTGTCTGTGAAGTTCCAGGGCCTGGGCCAATTCTGCAGATAGGCTCCGTGCCCTGGGAGGGCACCACGTTTCATCCCTCGCCTGCAGTGCCCCAGATCTCCGTTTAGTCACAGCGGTTTGCTATCCATGGAGCTGCTGATAACCGGCCGGCTGGGGAGCCCAGGAACCCCGCGGAAGCGTGGGCTGGCTCGGGTGCGCAGGCCTGGCCCAGGGGGAGCGAGCGGAAAGCCGGCCCGATGATGATGTTGGGAGGGATGTGGTGATCCTCGGAGGCGGCTCCTGCCAGTAGGCAAGGGCCTGGGGGACCCCGGGCAAGGCCGTTCTCACAGTGGACGGGCAAAAATGCAGATCTCTAGGTTTGGTGGGCAAAGCCACAGGGAGGAATTTTTAAAAATTAAGTGGCCACCCTTCAAAAGTCAGGTCAGGCTAAATCACGATGTGAACCCTGTGGCCCTGTCCCCTTGCTAGTAGATGGACGGAAATAAGAGGCTGCTTCAGCTTGGGAGAAGCTAGATTCAGGTGGAGCCCTCCAAAGGCAAACACATTTTCTCCCCTCCCCCCACCCCCATTTTCCATCGACAGACCTCTAAGGCCCTCTTTCTGGTTGGTGACAGGCCGGGTACCTAAACCAGAGGGAGCACAATCAGTAGAATTGAGCTTCTTGACATGCACAGTACAGGGCCTTTTCGGGTGGCTGAGATTGCAGTGTCATAGAACTGTAAATACATGTAAGAAAATTTGGCTATAGAGACTCGCACTTTAAAGATAACACTGTCTTCATGTCCATGAAAGAGGGAGAATGACCTATAGGGAAAGTTAAAATTCAGGATTGATATGAATCAAGAGATTTTAAACCAAGAGAAGATTTGTGTACATTCCTGGTATAAGTATTATGGGGAGGTCCACAGAGGAAGAAAGAACAGATAGATCAACTCTCATTCGCCAACACTAACTCCTTTATTATTGAAGAACAGGGGAGAATGGGAGCTCTCAGGCAAAAGAGGGGGTCCCCTCCTCCTGTAACCCCTGTTCCAAGACATTAAGAAAAAAATGATAGAAAAGAAGTTTCTCTGGCCACCAAGGTCTAGACTGCAGCATTTAGATAAAAATATCAATGGCAAAATACTGCTAAATTAATCCAACTTCTTTTGATTATTGATGTCCTACTGTTTTGTGCCTGAAACAATATACAAGATGCATCAGTCATTTATAAATTATTCATTCAGTTATTTTGGCAGCAGCGTCTTTCCATTTATCAACTGATAAATGTAGAGAAGATAAGAAGGGTAATTTTATAGCCTCTTGACATTTACCTTTGACATGATTTTCATATTTAATAAGGGGAAAACACTAATGAAATACGTTTGACAACACCGTAGGCATCACAGATTAACACCAGCAAAAATAAGCCAGCTTTGGCCAGAAGCTCCAGAAACTCACCAGCTCCCTTCAGTTTCCTGCTTGACACACTCCCATCTGTGTCTGCAAACAGAAGTGGATACAATGAGAATTTTTGCTTTTGCTTCCTTGTTTGTTTCATTCTGAATAGTCTACTTTGTGATCTAACCAGAAAGAGGCATTGTTTTTGTTTTTGGTTTTTGGCAGGGTGGTGGTCTAAATAGTTTTATTTTCTAAAATGTATCTACCAGGTATATCGGATAGGTCTACAGCGATAGTGTATGCCTGATGATTTTGTTGTTTATACCGAAGCAACTCACTTTGAGCATTGATGCCAATCGCCCCTCCTGATTCTTGATAAAAGTTGAATGAATGGATAATCCCTTCACTAGCTACCTCTCCACCGTGATCAGGTCTTATTTCTGCCGAAGTCTCATCCACCGTCTCAACAGCCTTTCCATTCTAGTCAACTTCTCTGACTAGTATTCTATAATTATACCATTGACTCACACCCCACAACACACACACACATACACACACATATACCATACACAACATGTAGAAAGATCTAGAGAGAAGCAAGTTTATCTAGTGACCCCCTGGGACCTAGACTGTGGGCTGGAACTGTAGCTAGAAAGAGTATGTTGCTGAAGTTGGGCTGCTGGCTCTGGCCAATCAGAAGCAGGAAGAGATAACAGTGACAGCAGGTTCTTCAGGCACTCTAACCAACTCATGTACCTAAATGTGTCCTCTACATCCAAAAGCTTCATCAACAGAATTTTGTAAAAGATCTGGACATATTATGAGAAGAATTTAAATAGATTCCAGAAATGAGATCAGATAGATAGGCAATTTTCACGTGGCTGTTCCCTAGAAGGACATATGGATATAAAAAGTCCCCTTATCTTAGAGCTACTAGGATACCAGGTGGGAAGCCAAAGCAGAATCTCAGAAATAAAACTTCAAAGGGGAATTTATCAGGATGACAGAGCTAAAGTACCTGACGATGTTTGGAAGCAATGATGTTGTACAAAAATTATTTCACTTACAAGACTGTAATTTCCTTGAGAAAATGAACCATGTTACATTTATGTTAGTATCCCCATAACCTAGCACAATACCAGGCAATTAATAGGTATTCAATAAAAGTATGATTTTTTTTGTATTCTAGTTAACATTTATTGAGGGCTTGCTATCTGCCAGGTACTATGTTAAAAACTCAGTATAAATTATTTCATTTCATCAGCCTCATAATACTGTTAATATTAGTTTTCAATACTGAAAGTATTTAGAGGCTAGGGAAATAAAATCTAGGGAGGATAGTTTCCTGGGCTCACACAGTAGTAAGTGGAAGAGCTACAGTAAAAACATGGACAATCTAATGCCAGAACCCACGTTCTTGGCTACATTCATTGCCTCTCGGGTTGAACATCTAAGATCAGAACTGTGAAAGGAGGATGCTTGGTCAAAGTAGGACCACACAAAGCTGGCATAATTTTTGTACTAAGTCATTGGACTAGGGTTCATTAAGTTTCTCACATTATTATTGTCCCAAGGGTCTAAAGCAGGGGCTTTCTGGGGATATATACAAATAAAATGCAGAGGGCAGAACTTGAGTTTTATTTTTATAATGGCATGAGAAACTTACCCAAATTGAATAAGTAAAATGAGAAACAGAAAAGAAACGTTGAACTCTTTCTTTAATAAATCATTAATAAAACTCTAGGCCGGGTGCAGTGGCTCACGCCTGTAATCCTAGTACTTTGGGAGGCCGAGGCAGGCGAGGTCAGGTGTTCGAGACCAGCCTGACCAACATGGTGAAATTCCGTCTCTACTAAAAATACAAAAATTAGCCAGGTATGATGGTGCACGCCGGTAATCCCAGCTACTCAGGAGGCTGAGGCAGGAGACTCACTTGAACCCGGGAGGCAGAGGTTGCAGCGAGCCAAGATGGCACCACTGCACTCTAGCCTGGATGACAGAGTGAGACTTCGTCTCAAAAAAAAAAAAAATTCTAAGCTATTTTTTTAAGACAACAAACACCAACCCGCACTATAAGGAAGACATGCCAAATGACAATCAGCTTGAGCAAGGACACTCTTTACTACAGATCTCAAGCAAAGCCAACAGCACATACTTCTCCAACCCAAGTGACACAGTCTGAAAGGTAAAGCAATGGTCTATGTGCTTTAACTCTCTAGGAATATAGAATGTATTATTTCTAAACTTAATGGTTTAACTATCATAATTTAATGTCTCATAGTTTCTGCAGGTCAGGAATTTAGACATGGCTTAGCTGAGTCCCCTAATCAGGATCTCTCATAAGCTATAATCAAGGTGTCAGACAGGGCTGCAGTCATCTGAAGTCTCAACTAGGGTGGGATCCACTTCCTGGCCCACTCATGTGATGGAGAGCTTTAGATTAAAGGCCTCAGTTTCTTATGGGATATTGAGGCCACTCTCAGTTCCTTGTCATGTGGGCTCCCTCACAGGGCAGCTGAAACTATGGCAGCTTCCTTTATTACAGAAAGGAAGCAAAAAAAAAAAAAAAAATTGGGAGCTAGACAGAAGTGACAGGTTTTTTTTCTTTCTTTTTTTTTTCTCGAGATGGAGTCTCACTCTGTTGCCCAGACTGGAGTACAGTTGCATGGTCTCAGCTCACTGCAATCTCCGCCTCCCATGTTCAAGTGATTCCCTTGCCTCAGCCTCTCAAGTAGCTTGGACTACAGGCACATGCCACCATGCCTGGCTAATTTTTTTATATTTTTAGAAGAGAAGGGATTTCACTGTGTTAACCAGATGGTCTCGATCTCCTGACCTCATGATCTGCGCACCTTGGCCTCCCAAAGTGCTGGGATTACAGGTGTGAGTCACCATGTCAGGCCAGAAGTGACAGTCTTTGAATAACCTAATCTTCAAGTGGCATCCAATTACCTATTTTTCTTGGAGACAAGTCACTAAGTCCAGCCCACAGTGAAGAAAGGATTATATAAGAATGCAAATATCAGGAGGTGAGGATAAGTGGATCCATCTCAAGTCATTCATTTATCTTACTCAAAACTAAAGGAACAGGTACATGGACTGGCAGTGGGAAATTCCTTGAGCCAGTTAGCACAGAGTCATGAAAAACAGAGAATATGGGAATGAGCAGAGAATCAATCAAGTTATATCTGCAGAATGCATTCTGTGTTTGGCAAATGTGACAAATTGTGTTACTGGCCCTATTCTGCAGCCTTGTACCCATGCTCTTCTTCATGCAACTTTTCAGTTACTCTCAGCAAAAAGGTATAGATCCTTTCCTCATCTTTGGGATCTTGGCTCAGCTAAGTCATTTGCTTTAGTGATGTGCCAGTTCCAAGACAAGTTCTCAAGAGTCCTATGTATTTCTCCTTGCTCTCTTGCACCTCTGCCATTGCTATGAGAATAGAACCAGGACTAACATGCTGGTATTAGGAGATAAATGAAAGCTATGTAGAGCAAAACCACTCCCAGCCTAGACCAGCCTTAATCAGCCAACCACCACCAGCTGTAGACTTAGGAATGAGCCAACTTAAAAGTTAACCAGCTTATAAATGTAACCAACACTATCATGATAACTAATAAAAGGCTGTTGATTTTTAAGCCACCAAATTTTGAGATGGTGTGTTATGCTGGAATAAGCAACTCATACAGTATGGGAAAGCAAAGAATATCTGCATTAGAATAATTCTTTTACTAACCATCTCAGCTGGCTTGGAAGAAGTAAATCAAAAAATCTAAACTATAGGAATTTTTGCAAGGCTAAAACATGGTTTTGCCTTCTTTGTAAGATTAGCTTCCTAAAAATACCCAGTCCAGAGAAAATGTGCTTTTTTCCAAGTAAAATGAAAGTCTTTAGTAAAATAAACTAGCACAAAAATTCCAAAAATATAACACAAAGAAAGAAGAAAATGTAAGTGAAATGACACATCCCTCCAAAATATTGGCAAAAAGCCAAGGAAAACAAGAAAAATATATTAGTGTAAATTTTTGAAAATGTAACAAATCCATTGCCCCTACAAATAAGAGTTAAGTAATATGCAACAATCAGAGAATGTATAGGGGACTAACACAATCAAACCATAAGCTTGAAGAGCTAAGGGAAGACATAGGACAAAAAGGTAGTGGAGAAATGAAGTTTACACTAGAAGTAATACACAAGAGAACCAATGATATTGAAAGTATAATGGGGACACAGATAACAAGAATGAGAAAAAGCAAGCAAAATGACATGGGACTAAACAGGCTTAAACTGTTTGGCAAGTAAGATAGACACAGAAAACATAATAGCTGTATAATGTTTGTCCCTGTAGAAGTAAAATAATAAAACAGAAAGAATAAAGATATAATTCAAGAAAAGTTGCCAAAATTCCAAATATTTGAATCTATAGAATAAAAGAGCATACTACATCAAAGGAAAAATTCTTATAGAAAAAGCAAAATATTCTATTTGAGACATCCCAGAAAGTTGCTAAGCTGCAAAGGCAAAAAAAGAATGATGTGGGGATCAAGACAAAAGATCAAGGATTTAGAGGGTAAAACAAATGCTAGCCTCAAAGTTCCAAAAAATCAATGCTAGAAGACGGAAGAACAGTGCCTAGAAGACCCTCAAGGAAAGAAAATGTATCTGAAGAAGTTTAAACCCAGGCAGACTGTCATTTCATAATCACTTTTTCAGATACAAAAAGATTTTAAATCTCAGTAGCTTTATTAAGAAACTTTCAGAAAAGTAACTTCAGACAACCAAGAATTGGCAGGGAGGAATTTAAACCATGGAACTGTATGACCAATACTTGAATGAATATGAGACTTGTAAATTAAAGAATAGACTTTTATAAATTTAAGCTCTGACAATGTAGAAATTATATTTTTTAAATTATGTTTTCTTTTCTTTTTTTTTTTTAAAGAGACATGGTCTCACTTTCTTGCCCACATTGGTCTCAGACTCCTGAGATCAACCAATCCAACCATCTTGGCCTCCTAAAATGCAAAGTGAGCCACTGCACCTCCCAAAATGCTGGTGAGCCACTGTGCCCAGTCAATATTATTTTTTTTTAATTGAGATGGGAGGAAAAAAAGTAAAAGGGAATATAGTTTCATTTATTTCGTCTTTGAAAATTGTTTTGATAGCCTGGGGCCAAATGAGGCAATTTAAACCTGACATATCAAATCACAAAGCAATAAGTGTATTTAGATATATAAACATAACTATTTTTAAAATAATATAATCAATTAAAATTAGATAGGAGGAAGTAAGACAAAGAAATTAAATTTCATTTGCTCATATTAGAGAGCTGATACTCTCTTGAAGAACAGAACATTAAGTGTCTTATATAATGTTATAGTTATTAAATAATTACTAGGAAAAAAGTTAAAACTTTTAAAATTATTAGAAGAAACAAAGAAAACAGAGCACAAATGAAAGAATTGAAAAGAAACAATAATAGTTTGGCATACTATAGAAGAGAATTTAGAAATAAAATTCACTAGAAAACAATCATCTGAAATATTAAAACTGGTAAACAAATCAGTAAAGAATAAGATCAAACATGAAATTATGGAGTATTAAGAAAATGATGGAAATGAAACATATCACCTAAGAGATATTGTTCAATCATTCTTAATGCAGAAACATTAGATCCAGTCTTATTAAAAACAGGAATAAGACACACATGTCCTCATCATCACTGTTAGTCAACATTATTCTGAAAGTACTAGCCACTGTGCTTATTATTTAAAGATGATATTTACCTCTAAACACATAAGGGAAACAATTGAAAAACCACAGTAACAAAAAAAGTTTAGGAAGGTGCCTCCAGTACAAAATCATTCTCCTTCCTGTATAAAAAACAACCAACAAATAATAATATGAACTGAAGGGGGAAGAAATATTTATTAAATCAAAAAAATAATAAAATACATAGGAACAATAGAATTTTTCACCTATAAGAAATTAGCATAAGAAGAAAACTTTGGGTCAGAGATCCAAGAGGGCTGAATAGGAACAGCTCTGGAGTGCAGTTCCCAGCAAGAAGAATGCAGAGGCTGAGTGATCACCGCATTTCCAAACGAGTTTTTACTGCCCACAGACCAGGAGATTCCTGGACTGAAAAGTGCCGCGAGTTTCCAGCACAACTGTTTCAGCTGGTGCTGCAAGTCTCCACACAAAAACTCGCACAAATCCAGGCGGCCATTCCAACATCACCTGGAATACCTGGGATACAGAGCCGCCTGTTCAGCTGAAAAACGGGGCTGAAACACGGAGCCCGGTGATGTGGCTCAGCGGGTCCCACTCCCAACGAAGACCAACAACCTGAAACGCTCTGGATTGAGAGTTTCACAGCAAGTGCAGCTGGACCTGGGACAGTCCAGCTCAGTGCGGGAAAGTGCGTCAGCCATTACCAAGGCAGTCCACCGTTACTGAAGCAATCTGCTGTTACTGAGGCAGCCCACCATTACCAAGGCAGTCCATTATTACTGAGGCAGACCACCATTACCGAGGCAGTTCTAACAAGAAGTTCACACAGCAGCTGGGCAGAGCCCACAGCAGCTCAGTAATGCCTCTGCTGGCAGACTGTGGCTAGACCACCACCTTGCTGGGCAGGGCATCTCTGAAAAAAGGCAGCAATACATCAGGAACTCATAAATAAAGCCCCACCTTCCCAGGACAGAGCACCTGGGGAAAAAGGCGTTTATGAGTTCTGCTGCAGCATACTTAAACGTACTTGCCCAGAAGCTCTGAATGGAATAATGGAACTCCCAGATCAGCACTTGAGCTCCTATAAGGGACAGACTGTGTCCTCAAGCAGCTCTCTGACCCCTGTATATCCAAAGAGACATCTCACAAAGGAGATCTCAGGCTGACATCTGGCAGGTACCCTTCTGGGACAAAAATAACAGAAGAATCTGGAAGCAACCCTTACTGTTCAGAGTGCTGTATTCAGGAAACTCATTTCAAATGCAATGACACAGATCAAAAGAGAAAATGAAGGGCATTACATAATGGTAAAAGGATCAATGCAACAAGAAGACCTAACAATCCTAAATATATACGCACCCAACACAGGAGCACTCAGATACATAAAGCAAGTTCTTAATGACTTACAAAGAGTCTTATACTCCCACACAATAATAGTGGGAGACTTTAACACTCCACTGTCAGAATTAGACAGAACAACAAGACAGAAAATTTACAAGGATATCCAGGACTTGAACTCAGATCTGGACCAAGCAAACCTAATAGACATTTACAGAACTCTCCACCCCAAATCCACAGAATATACATTCTTCTCAGCACCACATCATATCTACTCTAAAATGGACCACATAATTGGAAGTAAATCACCCCTCAGCAAATGCAAAAGAACAGAAATCATAACACACAGTCTCTCAGACCACAGTGCAATCAAGTTAAAACTCAGGATTAAGAAACTCAGAACCACATAACTTCATGAAAACTGAACAACTGGTTCTTGCATGTTGACTGGATAAACAATGAAATTAAGGCAGAAATAAAGTTGTTCTTTGAAACCAATGAGAACAAAGGCACAATGTACGAGAATCTCTGGGACACATTTAAAGCAGTGTCGAGAGGAAAATTTATAGCAATAAATGTTCAAATGAGAAGCGAGGAAAGATCTAAAATTGACACCCTATCATCAAAATTGAAAGAGCTAGAGGAGCAAGATCAAAAAAACTCAAAGGCTAGCAGAAGACAAGAAATAACTAAGATCAGAGCAGAACTGAAGGAGATAGAGACACAAAAAACCCTTCAAAAAATCAACAAATCCAGGAGCTGGTTTTTTGAAAGGATCAACAAAATAGGCAGGACGCTAGCCAGATTAATAAAAAAGAAAAGAGAGAAGAATCAAATAGATACAATAAAAAATGATAAAAGGGATATCACCACCGATTCCACAGAACTACAAACTACCATCAGAGATTACTACAAACAACTCTATGCACATAAACCAGTAAACTTGGAAGAAATGGATAAATTCCTGGACACTTGCATCCTCCCAAGCCAAAACCAGGAAGAAGTTGAAACCCTGAATAGACCAATAACAAGGGCTGAAGTTGAGGCAGCAATTAAGAGCCTATCACCCAAGAAAAGCCCAAGTCCAGATGGGTTCACAGCCGAATTCTACCAGACATACAAAGAGGAGCTGGTACCATTCCTTCTGAAACTATCCCAAACAATCCAAAAAGAGGAAATCCTTTCCAAATCATTTTATGAGGCCAACATCATCCTGATACCAAAACCCAGCAAAGACTCAACAAAAAAAGAAAACTTCGGGCCAATATCCATGATGAACATAGATGCAAAAATCTTCAATAAAATACTGGTAAACCGATTGCAACAGCACATCAAAAAGCTTATCCACCATGATCAAGTAGGCTTCATCCTGGGGATGCAAGGCTGGTTCAACATACGCAAGTCTATAAATGTAATCCACCACATAAACACAACCAAAGACAAAAACCACATGATGATCTCAACAGATGCAGAGAAGGCCTTTGACAAAATTCAATAGCCCTTTATGCTAAAAACGCTCAATAAACTAGGAATAGATGGAATGTATCTCAAAATAATAAAAGCTATTTACGACAAACCAACAGCCAATATCATAGTGAATGGGCAAAAACTGGAAGCATTCCCTTTGAAATCTGGCACTAGACAAGATGCCCTCTCTCACCACTCCTATTCAATATAGTATTGGAAGTTCTAGCCAGAACAGTTAGGCAAGAAAAAAAAATAAAGGGTATTCCATTAGGAAAAGAGGAAGTCAAATTGTCTCTATCTACAGACAACATGATTGTATATTTAGAAGAGCCCATCGCCTCAGCCCAAAATCTCCTGAAACTGATAAGTAACTTCAGCAGACTCTCAGGATATAAAATCAATGTGCAAAAATCACAAGCATTCCTATACACAAATAACAGACTAAAAGAGAACCAAATTAAGAGCGAACTGCCATTCACAATTGCTACAAAGAGAATAAAATACCTAGGAATACAACTAACAAAGGATACAAAGGACATCTTCAAGAACTATGAACCACTGCTCAAGGAAATAAGAGAGGACACAAACACATGGAGAAACATTCCATGCTCATGGTTAGGAAGAATCAATATTGTGAAAATGGCCATACTGCCCAAAGTAATTTACAGACTCAACGCTATCCCCATCAAGCTACAATGACTGTCTTCACAGAGCTGGAAAAAATCACCTTAAACTTCATATGGAACTAAAAGAGAGCCCGCATAGCCAGGACAATCCTAAGCAAAAAGAACAAAGCTGGAGGCATCACGCTACCTGATTTCAACCTATACTACAAGGCTACAGTAATCAAAACAGCATGGTACTGGTACCAAAACAGAGACATAGACCAATGGAACAGAACAGAGGCCTCAGAGGCAACGCCACACACCTACAACCGTCGGATCTTTGACAAACCTGACAAAAACAAGCAATGGGGAAAGGATTCCCTGTTTAATAAATGTATTGGGATAACTGGCTAGCCATGTGCAGAAAGCAGAAACTGGACCCCTTCCTGACACCTTACACTAAAATTAACTCCAGGTAGATTAAAGACTTAAACATAAGACCTCATACCATAAAAACCCTAGAAGAAAACCTAGGCAAAACCATTCACAAACACAGGCCAATGGCTATAATAAATAAAGAGTTCTGACATATCAATAAAGGAAACAGAAAAACTAGGCAGAACCTAGACACAGAAAACAGCTGCAAAAAATGTCACATATTTAATTTCTTAAATAGCATTTAAAGGTCTGGGTGTGGTGGCTCATGCCTATAATCCCAGCACTCTGGGAGGCCAAGGCGGGTGGATCACAAGGCCAGGGGTTCAAGATAAGCCTGGCCAAGATGATGAAACCCCGTCTCTACTAAATATACAAAAAAATTAGTTGGGTGTGGTGGCAGGCGCCACCCAGCTACTTGGGAGCCTGAGGCAAGGAATTGCTTGAACCTGGAAGGCAGAGGTTGCAGTGTGCCGAGATCCCACCACTGCACTCCAGCCTGGAAGACAGAGCGAGATTCTGTCTCAAAATAAATACATAAATAGCATTTAAAGGAAGAAAAGCAAAGTGTCATCACATTCTGATTTGAGAAAAGAAATTGCATGGCAATCCATACTGGAGAGTAGCAGTACCATATTACTGTGCCTGTAATTTTAATTTCTTGATTCTGCTGTAGGAAAGTATTTTGTGTAGACACCAGAAAGACTTGTCATACTGTGGAAAGTGGGGACCACTGAGAAAATAGTCAAACTGCTTAAAAACTGCTGCTGGAACAAGAAAAATGCACAGTAGTTTCCAGAGATCAGAGAAAGACAGAGGGTATTTGGATGGACAATGCCCTAACTTGTTGTAGATAAAAGTGTTTAAATTCAAGGTAAAGAATTTAGGTAAGTAAGAAAGCAAGTTTCTCATCAAGTTCAAGTATCAAACCAGGATTGGCTTAAGCCTACTTAACCACAGTTAAGGTTTCCTGAGAAAGACACCAAGTCATGTTTATTTCTTTGAAATTTCCCTCTACATGTGTCATTTCAAATCACATTTGGTGATATTGGTCATTTAGCTATTGGGGAGAAACTCATTGTGTAGCAGAAAGAACGAGACAGAACTGTCAAACTTTACTAAAAAACAACTTTATAGCTGAGGGAAGGTGCTTAAACATTCCTGAGCCTCAGTTTTCCAATCTGTAAAATGAGAATAAAAAGAAACAGAATGGGCTCGGCACAGGGGCTCACGCCTGCCATCCCAGCACTTTGGGACGGGGAGATGAGAGGATCGCTTGAGGCCAGGAGTTTGAGACCAGACTGGGCAACATAGTGGGACACTGCCTCTACTCAAATAAATAAATAAGTAAAGAACTGGAGTAGTTTTGAAGATTTTAAAACTGAGTATATAAAAAACACAGTAAGTATTTCCTTCTTCAGTTTAATAAACTTATCTTCTTGGCCTCTAAAATACAGAATGAGAAGGAAGGTACTTTCAGGCCTGTTTTCTGCCTGTCTCTCCTTTCTTGCTCCCTCCCTCTTCTCTGGCAGGTAAGTCCAAGTGTCCAGGTGCCTAGTGCTATCACATGACAGCTGCCTTAATTCTAACTTTGGTTTATTTGAATGTGAAACAAATACCATAAAAGCTGGCTCTGAAACAAAACTTTAAAAATGACAGTGGGGGCCGGGCACAGTGGCTCACGCCTATCATCCCAGCACTTTGGGAGGCTAAGGCCGGCGGATGGTTTGAGGTCTAAAGTTTGAGACCAGCCTGGCCAACATGGTGAAACCCCGTCTCTACTAAAAACACAAAAATTAGCTAGGCATGGTGGCGGGCGCCTGTAATCCTAGCTACTGGCAAGGCCGAGGCAGGAGAATTGCTTGAACATGGAAGGCAGAAGTTGCAGTGAGCTGAGATCGCACTACTGCACTCCAGCCTGGGTGACAGAGTGAGACTCTGTCTCAAAAAAAAAAAAAAGACAATGGGAGCAAACATTATTCTAGCACTTCCTGGTGAATACACACAGTTTAGAAAGGGGTTACTCTTGAAGAACCAATATTGTGTGGCTAGACCAGGTACTCAGCATAGAAGGGTAAGACCAAGTTATGAAAAACATATAAAATAACTCTCCTTAAATGAGAAAAGTTTTTTTGCATGTATTTCACCTATGAAGTCAATGAGTTTAAAAATTAAGACCTACTCCTTAGATAATAAATTTTACCCTTTAAAAACGGGCTTCTCCTACCTGAATGAACTGTAATATATAATCAAATTTTTCTGATCTCAAACATATGGAAATGATACGTTTTTAACCAATCCTTATTTAAATGGATTTTTTTTCCCTAAGCATGATGTCAGTCAAATGAAAGAAGAAAATCTCCCTTTGCCTAATGGCTACCACCCAAATGTAGTATGTTGGTGCTAAATTTGAGTCACAATGCTTTAGACTTTTCTTGACATCTAATTTTCATTATACCAAATGTATTAAGGCATCACCCAACTCATTTTGTTTGTTTGTTTTTTGAGACAGAGTCTTGCTCTGTCACCCAGGCTGGAGTACAGTGGCACTATCTCGGCTCACTGCGACCTCTGCCTCCCGGGTTCAAGTGATTCTCCTGCCTCAGCCTCCTGAGTAGCTGGAGGTGTGCACCACCACGCCTAGCTAAATTTTGTATTTTTAGTAGAGACAGAGTTTCACCATGTTGACCAGGATGGTCTTGATCTCTTGACCATGTGATCCGTCCGCCTTGGCCTCTCAAAGTGCTGAGATTACAGGCATGAGCCAACGAGCCTGGCCCACTCAACTCTTTAAATAGGCTCATTTGCAAGGGGCTTCTTTTTTATTCCAAACCAAGTTTATAAAATTCTCCCCAGTACCTGTACCTTCTCATAGCTTCTCTATTTCTCCTCTTGGGGCCATCAGCCTCTCCATTACTTAGGATTCCCTCGACTCTTCCCTTTTTCTTGCATTATAGAAGCAATGAGATACCATGTCAAGCCATCTGTACCAATGAAAGTGGTCTAAGAGGTCTACGTCCAGCTGCGCCTCTTTCTTCTGACTACCACAGAAATATATTAGACTTGCATCACCTTCTGGCTTGTACCATTTAAATACTTTTTTTGCTAGAATTCTGCTTCAATTATTCTTCCAACTCGAATGTGTCCCATCATCTCTAGATTATAACCCCTAAAGCGTAATACTGAATTAATCACTCCTTTACACTCATTCATTCAAAACACTTTCATGACACCAACTTGACTCCTCAAGACACTTTAAGGGCACCTAAATAAGTATTTAAGGACCACAATTAGCCAACTTAATTCTACATTTTCAGACTTTTCTCCATACCGTGCCGCCATTTTCTTAACCCAATGTTGAGTCAAACTAATTTCCCCACATGAGGAAGCTGCATGGTACCTTCCCTCCTTCTCTACCCTTGCTGCTTCTTTCATTTCCTCCTTTCTTTTCCACCTTTCCTCACCAGTTGAAATCCTCATTATGCTTCAAAATTCAGCATAAATATTGTGAAGGATTGCCTGTTCTCTTGAGTTAGAAATAACTTTGCCTTCCTTTGAGCTTTCATAGCACGCTGATTTCTGTTTTCAGACTCACTCATTCATTACAGTCATTATGTACATATCTATAGTTTCTTATTATACATAGGTATGCTCCTCAGAGTCAAGATATGCCCATCAGGAGATAATTCTCCATTAGTTTCATGCTTCTGCACATCTTTCAAGCAGAGTTTCTGGCTGTATTTGTTTCAGACTATCTTTTCAAGGATGTTTACAGAGCAAACAATTTTGGAAGATAGAGGTAGTATCTCCTTTCAGAGCTAAGGCAGGTCTGCTTATGGTTCATGGCAATAAAGATTATATCTTCCTTCAGGGCATAGGTCAGGCATGCTTACTGCTTCTAATTAAAAAAATCTAGTCTTTCTAAGTTCAGAGTTCCTTCCCCAAAGAGCACCCTACTCCACGTGCAGATATCTAGCCCTCTTCACATCGCACTTTGAGAAATGGCACTCGGGAAATCAGCACAAATGCAGATACTCTGGTTTTGGCTTCTGTAAATAATAAAGTCTTTTGTCTCTGATCCAGGAGTCTCATGTGTTCTGCCAGCACTCCTGAAACTGTGACAGAGAGACTCTAAAGAGGTCCCATGATTTCCCACCTTCTGATATTCACACCCGGAGTGACTCGCCTCCTGTTGAATCTGCAGAGGACCTGTGACTTGTTTCTATCAGGCAGCATACAGCAAAGGTTGTAGGATGTATGTGACTACATGTACATGATTATGTTATAGACAGTTGAAACATCTGTCTTGCAAGGAGACTCTTTTTTCCCTAGCTGACCTTCAGCAAGCAAGTGGCCATGTTGGGAAGGTCAAAGTGACAAGGACCTGAAAGCAGTTTTCAGCCAAGAGCCAGCAAGAAACTGAAGCCCTAGTACACAGCCTGCAAAAAACTAAATTATTCAAGCAAGTACATGCACTTAGGAGCAGATCCTTTTCTAGTCAAGCCATAGATGAGGACCCGGCCTGGCTAACATCTTCACTGCAGCCTTGTCAAGGCCCAGCTAAGCCATGCTTGAATTTCTGACTTACAGAAACTAGGAAATAATCAATGGGTATTATTTAAGCTGCTAAATTTTTATAATATAGTTATTAAACAATACATACTTAATACAGACGCAAACTTGGTCTATTTTTTGCAAGCAGGATGAAATCTCAGACCCTTCATAGTTCTTAGCAGCTTTGGCAGCAAGCTTGGGATGCTGACGGAGGCATAGCTTTTAGGAAGGAGAAAGATAAGGGTCTTGTGGGCTAATTAATGAACTTTGAGGGAAATCCATGGGAATTATCAGTAAACATGTTGACCACATTACATGGTTAACTGGGCAATAAGTGGTTCTCCATTTTACTGCCTGTTAATGAGGAGGAATTCTCCTAAATTCCCCAACTTAATGGGTTGAGGTCAAGTCCCAAGAAGCAGGTTCAAAGACCGGTAGCTGGACAGTACCCTGGTTGTTTCTAACTCTCCTCCAAGAAGGGAAACTTTCTTACCAATCTGACAGCCAGCCTTACCCCATGGTAACAATTAATGATAGATTTATCCTGGAGGAGGCAGAAGGTGCTGTCTTCTTTCAGACAACAGTTACAGAGACATCCATTTATAATGTGTATACAGGCTGAGAAATTTTCAACAACCATGGGGAGACATTAATAGCATTGTGGTCATACCTGAAAAACACCAGCTACCTCTCTGGGGGAAATGTTACTCTTCACTCCGTTGCCTGAAACAAAACCATTGTTCAGTGAAACTCCTAACCCTGGGCCTGAGCCTGGTTCACGCGTAGCTGAGCTAAATTGAAAACCACAGTGTCTGTTGAGTCGCAGCAACTGTCTAGCCTTAGTGATAGCTATCCACAACCAAAAATGCAGATGGCTGCTCAAATCAGTGGGTAGAACTCAAGTCCACTCTCATTGTTCTGCCCACTATTCCCCTTATAAAACTATGTTAAATTTTTACTGGCTTTAGGACTAGGACAAATGCTCTAATTGTTTGGTCTGCCACTTGGAAATCTGTAGTCCAGCAGATTAAAGATACCCTTATTTTGCTTCATGAAATGAAAAAAAAAAAAAAATCATGGCTGTTAATGAAATCTTCTGGGTTACTCACATGGAAGTCCAGGGTAAAGACCTATTCTCTGATGGAACTAGCTGGAATCAAATTGCTGACTGAGTTTGTACCACCCAGGCTGCCACTGGTGCTGTCTGGACCTGTCCTCATCCTGAATACAGCAACACATGCGCCATCGTAGACTAAGTAAAAAGTAGAAGGCCACATGTTTTTTGATCCTGAGTTATCATGACAAGCCAGACTTCTGACTCTTGCCAAGGCAACCCATTTATTTTACAGTGAGTGGGGCAACATAACACAGGATATGGCTCCCATCCACTCCTGGAAAATGGAGCACATTTGACCTTTAATCCCTTCTCAGAGCTATCAGTGGTACCCCACTGCTATTGACATTTTGGGGGGATTAAGGTGTTACTTTTCTAGCCTGATCAGCAGAATCTAGCCACAATATTGTGGCTCTTGAAACTAAAAGGAGTCACAATGTTTTTGGTTCTATGGAGCATTTGGGCTCTAATGTGCCTTTATCACCAAAGCTACTTAACAAGCTAATAGTCAAGATATTCTTGAAAATAATAGAGCAATCATCCACCAACTAGTAGAACTTAACAGCTGAGTATTGTCAAAGAAAGGCTCTCAAAAACAGGCCAAAACCACTGTCAGCCCAGGGTAACTGTGGGTATACCCAAGGCTGTGTTCCTGAGGATCAATGTCGGAAGGGTAATACTGCAGAATGAAGTAGACTCCCCAAAAATGAATCCAGCTGATCATTTAAAAAATAAACAAGAAAATAAAAGTAACAAACCCGGGGAAAAAAGGGAAGGATAGAGCACCAGCATCCACAGTTGCTATATTATCAAAAGCGCTTGCTGTCCAACAAAAAAATTACAAGATATGCAAAGAAACAGAAAGATAGTAGACTAGGAAAAAAACAGACAACAGAAATTGCTTGTGAAAGAAAGTAGGTATTTGATCTAACAGAAAAAGCATTCAAGGTAGCCATTATATAAATATCTGCAAAAGCCTAACAGAAACCATAATTAAAGACATAAAGGAATGATTACAATGGACATTTATGGACAATGTCATATGAAATAGAGAATACCAGTAAAGAGGTAGAAATTACATATATATTTTAAAAGCCAAATGGAAATTCTGAAGTTGAAAATATAATAACTAAGTTTTAAAAATCGCCAGAGGGGATTAAGAGTAGATCTGAGTAGCAAAAAAAAAAAAAAAAAAGGATGAACAAACTTGGAGATATATCAGCAGACAGTATGAAATCCAAAGAATAAAGAAAAAAAGAATTTTAAAAAAATAAAGATAGAGAGCTGTAAGACACTATTAAGCACACCTACATATGCATACTAGGAGTTCCAAAAGGAGAGAGAGGAAAAGAAATTAGCAAAATAAAATACTGGAATAAATAATGACTGACAACTTACCAAGAGTATTGAAAAGCAATAATCTATGCATCTAGGAAACTCAACAACCTCCAAGTTGGATAAACGCAAAGAGATTCAGAAGCAGTCTCATCATAGTAAAAATACTGAAAATAAAAGACAAGGAGAAATTCTTAAAAGCATTTAGAGAAATACAACTTGTCACCAAAATATTTAAAACCAAAACTGATTGAAATGAAGGGAGGAATAGACAATTCAAAAATAAGAGTTGGAAACTTCAATATTCCGCATTGAACAATTGATAGAACAACTTAGTAGATCAACAAGGAAACAGAAGACCTGAACAACACTGTAAACCTAGTGAACTGTAAACATTATAAACTAGACCTAGAAGACATTTATAAAACATTTTACCCAACAACAGCAAAATATACATTGTTCTTAAGCACACATATAACATTTTCTGGAAGAGACTATTTGGCAATAAATCGAATCTCAGTAAATTTTTAAAAATAGAAATAACACAAAGCATGTTCTCTGACGATGGAATTATACAAGAAATTAATAACAGAAAAAAATGGGAAACTCACAAATATAGGAAAATTAAACATCACACTCTTAAATGACCAATGGATCAAAAAAGAAATTAAAAGAAAAATAAGAAAAAATTTTGAGTGAATGAAAATGAAGATAAAACATATGGGATACAGCAGAACAGTGCTTGGAGGGAAATTTACAATTGCAAGTGAAAGGAAGAAAGATTTCAAATCAATAACTTAAACTTACACCTTAAGATAGACACTTGAAAAAGAAGAAAAAATTAAGGCAAGCAAAAGCAAAAATAAAACAAAAATGAAGATTAGAGCAGAAATTAATATAGAATAGAAAAATAATAAAGAAAATCAATGAAATCAAAAGCTTTAAAAAAACAAAATTGATGAATATTCTGCTAAATTGATCAATAAAAGAGAGAAAGCTCAGATTACTAGGATCAGAAATGAAAAAGACATCACTACTGACCTTATAGAAGTGAAAAGGATTATAAAAGAATACTATGAACAATGATATGCTAAACTAGATAACTTTGATTAAATGGACAAATTCCTACAAAGGCACAAACCACCAAAACTGACACAAGAGGAAATACACAATCTGAATAGATCTATAACAAGTACAGAGATTGAATTACAGATAGACACTTAACTATAGGGATATGTTCTTAGAAATATGTTAGGCAGTTTTGTTGTTGTTGTGCAAATGTTATAGAGTGTATTTACACAAACCTAGATACTGTAGCTTACTACACACCTGTATAGTCTAGGTATGACTGCTCCTAAGTTGGATTGCTCCTACGCTGCAAACCTGCCCAGGATGTTACTGTACTGAATATTGTAGGCAATTGTAACATAATGCTAAGTGTTTGTATCTGCAAACACATCTAAAATTATGAAAGGTACTACAAAATATGGCATTATAATCTTACAAGACCACTATCATGTGGTCCATCATTAACAAAAATATTATTATGTGGTACATGACTGTAGTAATTTTTAAAACTACCCATGAAGAAAAGCTCAGGTCCAGATGGATTCATCACTGCATTCTGCCAAACATTTAATGAAGAATTGATGCCAGTTCTTCAAAAACTCTTCCAAAAAATAAAAGATAACACTTCCAAACTCATTCTATGAGACCAGTATTACCAATTTCAAAACTGAGAAAGCTATCAGAAAACAATAAACCTAAAGGCCAATATCTCCTAAGAACATGGACACAAAATCTCCAGCAAAACACTGGCAAACCAAATAAGCAACGTATAAAAAGAATTATACATCATAATCAATTAAGTGAAATTCGTCCTAAGGATGGAAGGTTGTTTAACATCTAAAAATCAATTAATATAACATGAACAAAAAAAATTACATTATCATCTCAGTAAATACACAAAAAGCATTAGACAAAATCTAATGGGCTTTTATGATTAAAAACACTTCACAAACTATAAAAAGAAGAAAACTTCTTCAACTTGATAAAAGGTGTCTATGAGAAACTTGGAGTTAACATTATATTTAATGGTGAAAGACTGGATGCTTTCCCCTAAAGATAAGAAAAAAGACAAGGTTGTCAAGTCTTGTCTCTTCTATTCAACATTATACTAGCAGTTGAGTCAAGGCAATTATGGAAGAAAAATAAATAAAAAGCATTCAGATTAAAAAAGAAAAAGTAAAATTATCTCTATTCACAGATGATATAATCTAATATATAGAAAATTCTACAGAGTTGTACTGAAAATTGTTAAAACTAATAAATGAGTTAATCAAAGTTGCAGGATACAACATCAATAAACAAAAGTAAATTGTATTTCAATATGATTGCAATGAACAATCCGTAAATGCAATTTAAAAAACAACTCTTGTCGGACGTGGTGGCTCACACCTGTAATCCCAGCACTTTTGGGAGGGCAAGGCCAGCAGATCACCTGAGGTCAAGAGTTTGAGACCAGCCTGGCCAACATGGTGAAATCCCATCTCTACTAAAAATACAAAAACTAGCCAGGCATGGTGGTGAACACCTGTAATCCCAGCTACTGGGGAGGGTGAGGCAGGAGAATCACTTGAACCCAGGAGTCAGAGGTTGCAATGAGCCAAGATGATGCAACTGTACTCTAGCCTGGGAACCTGGGTGACAGAGTGAAACACCATCTCAAAAAAGAAAGAAAGAAAGAAAGAA
>NW_016107358.1:5268339-5284058 GCF_001604975.1 Cebus imitator | reverse complement strand
TTCATTGAACTTGTTCAGCTTATGGAATCTGGAACCTTTTAAGTCACGGTGAGGTTAATACTGCAGGATGGCCTCATCCTACTGCTTGAAGTCCTGTTGATAATAATTTTAATTAAATACCATATGAGGTAAATTGAATGGATTTGGCCCCAGCCTCTGTTGGTCAGATTAATCAGAGCAGCAGATAAAGTGGCATACTCATGCCTAAATTTGCCAAAAGTGGGGGTGGTTTAGAAATAAGAAGTGAATATTAAAAAAAAAAATCTTCCACAGGTCTCTCATGTTCCTGCACCTGACTGTCTTTGTTCCAAGATATTTGTATAGCAAACAGCTTTGGAAGATAATATCTTCTATTGGAGTGTGGGACTTATGGTCCAGTATAATAAGGATGATTTCTCCTTCCGGGTTAAAGAGCAGACATATTCACTACTTGTTATCTAGGTTATAAAAGATCTAGATTTCCTAAGCTTAGGGTTCTTCAACTCATTTCATGTTCAAGGTCACCTGACCCTCTTCATATTGCACGGTAAGAGTTAGGGTTCAGGAAATCAATGCAAATTCTGGCTACTGCCAATGCTGTGACTAATAAAATCCTTTGTTTCTGACCCAAGAGTCTCATGTCTTCAGCCAACATCTATGAAACTGTGGTAGGCTCACTTGTTTACAGCTAACAGTTTGCTTACAGGCCCTTTTCAGTTCTTGACTGTGCCTATGACTTACTCATCTTTGTATACATCATTGCATCTGTACTAAATGAGTAAATAAATGAATTTTTATTTGAACCATGTAAAAACACCCCAAAAATACAGCCATCCACAGGTCAACTTCATGCCTCTTATGAAATATACATTTTAAGGGTATAAAATAGGTGATTGAGTATAATCCATAGATGAACACAAGATTATTTCCAAACTATTTATACAAATAAGGCCACAACATAGCAAGTCAATTCATTTCATCTATCATGAAAATTTCCCCAATCCCTACAGCAAAACTGATTGTGGCTTGATCTGGATAAATCTCTAATATTGCTAAAAATTAATCCATTAATGTCCTGCACGGTTCATCTTCTGCACATCAAAAATTCTCATTCTCATTTTCTCTCTGTCTCTCTCTCTCTCACACACACACACACACACACACACACAGACACACACACACACACAACCCTCAGCAACGAAAAACTTTTCTTTATAGTCTTAAGATTCTCAGCACACTAAGACAAAAGAGCAATAAAATGTTTGAGTCCTGAATTAAAGATTTATCAGAATAGCTCCAAAAACAACTTAATTAAATATATATACACAAAACAAGTCACATTAAGAGTAAAAACAAGATCTCTTTATCCCATATAAATATCTGCCTCCTAAGATAAAATGTTCATTGACTTCAACACCTTATAGAAGAATGAGAAAGGGAACATGTTCTCTGTTTTTAAAAAGTCTTTTTAATGCTTTCATTTAATTAGCCAGGCATGGTGGCACATGCGCCTGTAGTCCCAGCTACTCAGGAGGCTGAGGCAGGAGAATCACTTGAACCCAGGAAGCAAAGGTTGCAGTGAGTTGAGATCGCGCCACTGCTCTCCAGCCTGGGCGACAGAGTAAGACCCTGTCTCAAAAAAAAAAAAAAAAAAAAAGCTTTCATTTAAAAAGCAATTATCAGTCGACCAAAATAGATTTATAAAGATGATTCATCTCAGTTAAGCTTCCGTCAGATAAGCATCTTCAAGTCCCAGACCTGCGTGCTGTGATTCAGTGTGAAATGGCTTAAGATAGACAGGGCTGGGCTGGGGATACAGTCAATAGGAAGCTGTCTCATGGAGACTTGGGTAGGAAGCCGTGCGTGGTTAATTCAATGGTGGGTTCCTTTTACATGTAAGCAACATCTGAGAGTTCTTCTTCCTTCCTTTTAAAATTTGTCATTGAGAACATCCATTTTTATTTATTCTTTCACATTTAGCACCTGAGTACTTGCGGGATCTGAAAAAGTACATTAGGCTCAGCAGCATTTGGGGTACCATGCAACTAGACCACGCAACTAGCTTTTATGCTAGATTCCATTTGTTCAGAATGAAGTGAAACAGAACCAAGATCCTCCCTCTCCCTTGCTCATGGATAACCCTCCTGGGCTTGGGTGAGAGAAGAGATGCTGCCACAGTCAAATCACATCACTCTCAGAGAAGTAGCCCAAGTTCCTTCTGACATTCATGAATGGGTCTTTTCTCCCTTTTCTCCCTCTCTCCTTTTGTCCCCAGACTTTCTGTGTCAAGAACCCGAGAGCTGTTCAGAAGAGAAGAAAGGACAGAGAGGTGCTCTTGCATTTCTTCCCAGAGTTGCTGAAATTAACCCCTTATCTGTCCTGGGCAAGGATCCTGAGGCTTCCTTAATTAACGTTTGTCAGACTCCTTCAAAGGAAAGGTGCCAGGTGATGATTAGGGTAGCTTATCTCACCCTCTTTCATTGGTAAATCAGCTTAGAATTTTCTCATGAAACTTCCAGTATCAAGCAACTCTCCTTAAAAGGAACTAATTCCCTTTCCAGTGATTTCTAATTCTAGGGTGTAGAGGTACAATGAAAAGTTTGAGGCAAAAGTGTACTCACTATGCAAGTTTTGTTATAGTGATGCGACCTTCATACTGCAAAATCAAATTCCCAAATTAGTCCCTGCAAATCCTTCCCACTCTTTAACTATTACTTTGTTTCTGTTTGGACTATGCCAATTTCCGTGAGCAATACTGCCTCAGAAAGAAAACATACACTATAATTTGGCTTTTTGGTTCCACCTTTAGGACAGGTGTGTGAACATCGTGTTCTTACTGTTAAACTTACAGTTGAGGATGCTTTTCTCCCACTTGTTGATTTTACCGATGCATGTGAGGGTACCCGTGAAATCATCATTCCAGCGCCAACCATTTGTTACCAGAAAACTAATCATCAAATCAAGTAAGTGAATCACTGAGCCCCAGAGCCTGCCTCATTCTGTTGCAATAAGGATCACACCTCATTTCCTTCAGAACTTGATTACGACAAGCAAGGATTCAAAAAGGGCTGAGGCCTAAAGGTCACCCTAAACAACTTGGAGGGCTCAACATTGTCAAGCTCAGCTACCAACATACTGCCGTTAACTCTGGAAAAGGAGATGGAAGTTTAAGTTTCCCCAGACTTGCAGAAATCTGTACAAATCAGGCGTAAGAGCTAAGAAAAGAAAAAGCTTTTTTAGTCCTCTGATCTCTGCTTGGAAGTTTTCAGATACTGTAGTTAAGACCAAAGAACAAGTAAATGTTGGGCCCGTCTAACCCTGACCACAATTGATTTTCTGTCCAGTAACTGCCCGAGTTCTAGGTTAGTTCACGCCCTATCTGACAAAGCGCCTTCGCTAAATACGGTACAATAATAGCCCATAGGGATCTTTTTTAAAGTTTCCCCAAGAGTGACTTTTTATTTCCTTCCTAGCTTCCCTAGAGTTTTCTTTTGTTTGAAACCGCAATCTTGATTTTTTTAAACTCCATGAATGAAAACCCATGAATATTTTAGAAAACATTCAGGTTATGGAAATTGCCACATTTGTTGATTTCTTAACTAAAGCTGACGTTCTCTCTCCATTACTGTATGGTAAGCCCTAGGGCTCAATTCAGATAAGTGTGCTGTGTTTCACTGCCAAAAAAAACATCCGTTTTCTTCTACAGTCACCATAAACCAACAAACCCTGGAAAAACCTGCTTTGTTGTCCTGAAGGAGCTGTTATTGTTCAGAATATTTTACATGTAAGTGAAATCTGAGAGTTCTTCTTCCTTCCTTTTATAATTTGTCATTGGGAACTTCTGTTTTTATTTATTCTTCCACATTTAGCACCTGAGTACTTATGGGATCTGCAAAAGTACATATTGAAATATGCAAATAGTATATAACGTGTGAGTGTCAGATTCATAGAAATTAAATCAAATACAAGGGAGAAAAAAGAAACAGAGTGCATTAAAGCTAACTTTATGGCCCCAAGCTGTAGATAAATTGTGGTCTGTGGTAGTTAAACAACAGCTGTTCGAATTTAAAATAAAATTATGATAAGGATCCCCAGAAGATCACACTTCTTGAGGTAACAGCATTTACCTCAATGCATCTGTTAGCAAACAGCACTGACAAGAGCGTTGATGTGAAGGTTTACTTCCATTTCTTTCCCTATGGTCATCTGTCATTCCCATTTCTGGTAGATAGTGACTCTTGCTGGGTGAAATGTATGTTTAGGTTTCCAGCATAACCTTTTCTTCTATGTCTGCGCAGCTGAATTTCTGCTCCAGCTGGTTGCGGACCATCATGGCAAGGGAATGCGACCAGGAAGACAAACTCATAGATATAGTGAAGAAAACAGACGGTGACTTCTCTTTTAGTTGACGTTCATTCATTCAAACTGAGTCTTCCTTATACTCAGTGAATAGCAGTTCTTTAAGAGCGTCACACCCAGTAAAATTTAAACTTTTATATATTATTTTCTTCATTTATTATGCAAGAGCTTTATTGCAGACATGTAGGAAACCACCGGGTGGAATTTCTAAGAGCGGTGACTGCTGTTTCCCTCAACACCTCAAACCTGCGTGTGCTCAATTTCAAGCCTGTCTGCTTATTTTCTCTCTCTCCCGAGTCGCTCCATCTCTTGCTCTCTCTAGATCCTGATCTCTGTCCCCTCCCATCACATCACATGTGTCATCACATCACATCCACCAAAATGCAAATTCTTAGCAAATAGACTATATTCCTAAAAATAAATCTCTCAACCTATATGTTTTCGGTAAATAAAACAATTTGTCCAAGCCAAGAGCATGCATACATTTTTTAAACAATTTATACTTTATCTGAAACATGATATTCGTTCATATACTTAAGGATGTTTAAGGAAGTAATTTAGAACTGAAAACTTTCCCACAAAGCTGTATGAATATAGAGAGATAGAATCTACAAATAGAAGCAGCCTCTTTGCATGCCCCAGTGCCAAGAAAAATCTTAATGGAGGGTTTTCTAATACAAATTAAATTATGAAACACTTTGCCTTTTATTTTTATTTTTTTGAGAAGGAGTCTTACTCTGTCACCCAGGCTGGAGTGCAGTGGCACGATCCCAGCTTACTGCAACCTCTGCCTCCTGGGTTCAAGCAATTCTCCTGCCTCAGCTCTCCAGTAGCTGAGATTACAGGTGCCTACCACCATGCCTGGCTAATTTTTTTTATTTTTAGTAGAGACAGAATTTTTGTCATGTTGACCAGGCTGGTCTCAAACTCTAACCTCAAGTGATCCGCCCCCTCGGCCTCCCAAAGTGCTGGAAGTATAGGCGTGAGCCACTGCGCCTGGCATGCATTTTTTCAAATGAGCTAAAAACAGGAGTTAATAAGGAATTTTTGTTATTAAAATGTAAGTAAACTTTTAAAATAAAATTTGACATTGTAAAATTTGTTAGTGAGTTGAAATCGTTTGGGTTGTTTATGATTTTAACATTTTCAATAATATAAAAATTATGTTAATAATTTTATAACTTGCTTGCTTTCTAAGACACCAATATACTTTTTCTGAGCCAAGGCAAAGCTCATCTGACAACAGCACATTGGATAATAGCTGGAAATGTAGGAAGCTTAATAATAAGATATGCATCTCTTTCTATTTCACTAAATGACTAACGAAAGAATATGGAAAACTTATGTTCATACAAAAACCAGGAGATGAACATTTATAGCAGCTTTATCCATAACTGTCAACATTTGGAAGCAACCAAGATGTCCCTCAGCAGGTGAATTGATAAATAAACTGTGGCACATCCAAACAAAGGTATATTATTCAACTTATGATGGGATTGTTAGGACATAACCCCATCGTAAGTTGGGGAGCATCCACACAGTCACATTCTGAGGTTCTGGGAGTTAGGTCTTCAACCTATGAATTTTGGGGAGACACAAGCCCACAACAATATTGAAATCTAAATTCAATGGACAATTGATTCCTAAAAGCTGGAAGAAAACGCCTCATTATAAGAATAATGGAATCCATTTGAGAATAAACAATGATTTGCCTATGTTTCATATCAGGTGTAGCACCCCCCCAACCCATCCCCCAAAGGTAGTGGGACGATAAATCACTTCTCCTTTGCCTAATCTTACCTGAGAACCAAGGTTCAGCCATAGCATTTAGTATCAATTGAGAATGCCAAACATGTTCTAAATTTTCTTTTTTTTTTGAGGCGGAGTTTCGCTCTTGTTGCCCAGGCTGGAGTGCAATGGCGCGATCTCGGCTCACTGCAACCTCCGCCTCCTGGGTTCAGGCAATTCTCCTGCCTCAGCCTCCTGAGTAGCTGGGATTACAGGCACGCGCCACCATGCCCAGGTGATTTTTTGTAGTTTTAGTAGAGACGGGGTTTCACTATGTTGACCAGGATGGTCTCGATCTCTTGACCTTGTGATCCACCCGCCTCGGCCTCCCAAAGTGCTGGGATTACAGACTTGTGCCACCGCGCCCGGCCCTAAATTTTCTTTTGTTGCCTGAAAGAGGTAATAATCTGTCTCTGAGACTTCAAGATGATGATCTTTTACCCTAATTGTGCAATATTTTTCTTATAAGCCTTTCTTAAAATGTTGATATTTTTCTGAGTTTTTTTTTCACTGTAATAAAAAAAAACAATTCTTTTCAGTAAGAAATAAAAAATCTTATTCTACCCAATCCTCCCTTCATCCCCCATCTCTTCTCGCTGGTCCCTGCCACCCCCGCCTCTACCAAATTGCAGCCCATTCTGAGACTACAAGCACATGAAAAACTCCACTTCCCAGAATGCACTGTATTTTGTAAGGACTACACCTCCCAGGATGCAATGCACCTCAGCGGGTCTTCTCAAATGCCTGCACCAGTTTTGCTTTGTTTTATTTTTCAGTTATATTTTCTAAATGGATGTAAGGCAGAACTATCTTCTGCAATGGAGTAAATGTAAGCTTGTCTTCAGATTTATTGCCCTCAGCCCTAAATGCCAGAATACAGTGGAACATTGTTTACTGTATTTTGAGATAGAAAAAAATAAACAAAACCCTTGAATTTATACCCAGCCAAGTGTTATTTGATGGGAGGAAAGCAACAGAAAGAACCTTCTATCATAGAGCAGTTTATTTGTCTTTACTAATTAAACAAAAGCATAACTTGGCTTTTTCAATATACATTTCAAAGATGCAGGAAAAATCATTACCCAAGAATGCTGTTTTCAAATTGATTGGGCAGTGAGGAACAGAGTTTTTCTCCACAGTCCCTTGCCCAAATATTCCTTTTCTGCTTCTGATGCTGTTAATTTCCCAGCATCAGAAAATGCTTCTTGGACCACATCCTTAACTTACTGTTCTAAATACTTGACTTCTTTGATGAACACTTAAAACAATAAATAATGCTGTTTTGTGCCAGCATTTACTAACAATGGCCAGACTTTTCATAGGGCTGATACAAAAAGTGCTTTTTTTGCCCTCAATAGCAGGACTGCTGAAGCCAACATAAAGGCCATTTTCATTGCCAAGTCGTTTGGTTATTGATTTTTTTTCAGCATCTTTAAAATGTACATTAAGAAATCTAAATATGGTTTTAAATAATTATCAAAGACCAGTAAACTGCCCTATGATATATTTCATTTGACACAAATCCCCCTCCCGCCTTATCCTCTTCCTTCTAAGACTGGAGAATATTTCTGTCTAAATATATTTTTAAAACATTTATGTAATGATACTTGTCAGATTACGATGTAAGGAGCAAAATCCACTCTAGCTAGTTTAGCTGAAGCTAATTTATTACAAGTTTAAAATGGGTTATCAGATTGTTAGGAAGGCTGAGGAAAGAGCCTGTAGGTTAGATTTCAAGAATGGCTCCCAAAGTCACAAAATTCAGCCACCTATGGAGCTTCTTTTGTCATTTGGAAGCTGCTTGCCAAATAGAAAAGCTACCACCTCCCGAACCTTACCAACATCGCCCCAATCAAGAAGGCTGCTATGATCTGTACCAGCGAAACAGGTCCCCTCCCCACACTCCAACTCCACAGGTCAACAGCTGTTGAGACGTCTACTGGTGCCTTAGCAGAAAACCCAAGTTTCTACCCATTTCTGCTTACTAAGAAAATCAAGCAGCTACAGCCTCTGCCTCCCTTCTACCTTCCAAATCTTTCATGAGTGCATCTAATTTATCTGCTTTTTGGAACCTAAATTATACTCCGAACCTCAGACAAAAGGAATTCCAGGAAATGTACAGGAATGCATACTAGACAAATGTTGGGAAAGACATCAAGCACCAATCCATCATCTTCACACCACTACCAACCTAATCCTATTCTGAAATACGTAGGAAAAGAGACAAAGGACACGCCATGATACTCATGGTGCATTAGAAGCATCTGGGGAGCTTGCTGTAACTGAGGATAAGAGTTACAATAATAATATTAATCATCTGTTAATCATCATCATCACCAACATTCGATTTCACACTCTGCGCCAACCAATATTCTATGTGCTGTGTGGTCATTATGCTGTTTAAACCTTATAACAGCCCTGAGGTGTGTACTCTTTTTATCCTTGATTTACACCTGAAAGAACTGCAGCATAAAGAGGTGAATTCATTTGCTCAAGGCCACATACTGTTAAGTGATGGAATCAAGATTCTAACCCAGACATTTCGACCCCAGAGACTGCCCTTCTACTGGATTTAATTCAGTCGGTCTGAGGTGGGGTCCAGGAGACTGCTTTTTAATAAGCTCTCCAGGGCGACTCTCCTGGACATCCAAGTTTATCTCCAGTATCTTCCAATTTTAGGCAATCATCATGTATTAGTTTTATAATCAGGAAAATGCTCTAAAAATGACAACATACATAATTCTTCAGATGCCATGTGATCACTGCCACATAAGTAACATACACACTGCAAAACACATATAATTCTGCATATGCCGTGTGATCGTTGCCATATAAGTAACATGCACACACCAAAGTGCTAGCAGAGATGCTCTTTGTATAGTGAGGCTGATAGTGATATTTTGCTGTCTTCGACTGTTTGTATTTCTCAAATGTTTCCGACGAGCATGGCTTTTATTCTCTATCTGTATGTGCTTGTTTCATTTATTAGTTTACCAGTGGTTGATGTTGACACTAAGCCTTAAAGAAGTCATCTTTTTATTTGCATTTTCCTTTTCCGTCACGATGCAATTTTATCCTATATAATTAAAAACCAGAATGCTAACTTAAAATTTCCAAGTCCACTGGCTAGGCTAAGACAAGAAAAACAAAATTTGCCAGATAAATTCAAGCGTTTGGTTTTTATGTTTTACACTAGAGACTGTGAAACAGTCTTGGTGAAACAGTGATTTGAGGTGCCAGTCCTGAACATGTCCATCAATACCTGTTGATCAAACTTTATCTTTCTGCATTCCCTCTTTCCCTCTCCACCTTCACTCCCTCTTGTCTGTAAGTCTAAAAGGGTCATGGCCGTGCTATGAGCTCGGGAGCCTTCTTAGAAGCACCGTCGCCGGAGACTGACAGCTCACACGGTCCACTCCTGCACACGCATAAGCTGACCACACACTTGGTAACCATCACTTCGAAGAGCCAAGCTCAGCAACCCTGATCCATCATCCAGGCAAACATTAATATTTTACCTCAGTTATCAAGTGTGCCTGTTCAAACTTTTATCTAAAACATTCTTTATCATCTTTTCATTAAGTTCTCAAGAGCTAATGGTTTCTGAGTTCCCCGGGTAAGGATGATATTCTGAATAATGAAAGCTCATTATTTCTCTACAGAATGCTTGTTAATTCAAATGATGATATTAAAACTATAGTAGCCTTTAGCGCTAGGGTGATTTCTAGCATACTTTATCATATATCAATATATACTCTGTTTGTCAAAACTGCCCAGGGCTGGGGCTGACATTCTCTCTGGAGGAGTCTAGTGCTTCAAAAGGCACTGAATACACCAAGGTGACAACTGGCAGGGTTTGCGCCTCTAGGAAATGGAAAGATGAAACTTGAAGTGCCACTGTCTCCCTTGATTTCCTTATTAGTATTCATAAAGAAACAGTGCCCTCCTCTTCCTATTCCTCGTGGGTCTTCCTTTCGAATGGAATAAAAGAAAATCAATATTTTGAGAAAGAGGCACACATGGGGAGGCTCTACACATGAAACGTTATTTATTTCCATTTAACTGATCCCAGAATAATCTGCGCAGAAAAAAGACTGGTTTGGTTATTGCTTAGACACACATGTGTATACACACAGACTGCGCTCAACTCAGTGCTTAAGATGGCTGATACTCTTATGGGAAAAGTGTGGGTTCTCGGGGTTATTTTTTAACATGGCGTTATTATTTGGTTTACTGAGTTTGGGTTATTTTTCAACTTCCTAACCTTACCTCATCCAAGTTTTTATGACCAAGGAGATTCCCACAGTTGCCACATTGCTGTAAATTTCTTGAATAAGTTCTCTCTTCTCAACTTTTGACAGCAGGATATTTCAAATATTTCAATGTTGCCAAACCTACCCTATACTCCTCACTGCTTCCTTACCTTTGGATAAAAGGTTTTAAATGACTGAGACACTTACCCCAAAGAGTTCCCCACTGAAAGAGTAAGCCCAGCCTGTCTTCTAGGTGAACTACACAGCTTCCAGTCAGGGGATCTCCCATTTCCTTTTTCTCCACCTTTCTGTTATTGAAAAGTGTTACACAAAAATATAAATTGCTTCCTTTGGAAGTGTTTCAAATTCTTCTCTGTGCCCTGCATTTTTGAAGCACCTGGAATTTTAGTATCCCAGCAGGTCTCCAAGGACAGGGCAGTGTTCCCCAAACTACGTATTTTACCTCCTTGAAACTGCATAAACCTGAATAATCTTATCCACTCCTCCCTCTAGAATCTGGGAGCAATTGTAATTTTGAAAACCAAGCCATTCTCTGAGTTGCTTGGAGCTGTAAGGTCAACACACAGGAGCATTCGTGCACGCTACAACATGCATTTCTGTACCATTGTCTCTTAATTATCTCTCTTGTGGAAGACTAGCTGGCCTTCTGCCCACAGGCTCCATCATACCACGATGGTGAACTCTCTGCCTTGTAGTTGCATTTTTTAGAATAGTAACAATCCAAAAGAAAAGGATCTACCAGCATTACTTTAATTATATTAATTATATCACTCAATAGTTTCTGCATTTTACATTAACCATGCTAGGCAATAGAATGATGCTTATTTAAACGAAATAAAAGTCACTCTGTTCATCCAACAAATGAATGATAAGGAGCATCTCAGCTAATTTATTAGAGAGAAGCAAATGCATTCCCAGAATATTTCGGGCATTAGGTCAACTTAAGAAAAATGTGGTTTGAGAAAAATATGTAGGGCATTTCCCATTGCATTTGTGGTTTTAAATATTCTGACCAAGTATCAGATTATGTGCCAAAACATCTTCAGGGTACACAAACATCCCAATCTTTGGTTCAGAAAATATGGTTACCAGATATGCAGGGAGCTGCCTAAAACTCCTCCCAAAGTTTAATGGTACTTCAGTCCTAATATGGATATCAAAGAAGTAGATTTGGAAGAAACTGATTAATACATCATTCCATTTGGTCTAGCAGCCTACTAAGCAACATCTTCCATAAAAGACCCCAGAAGCAAATGCTGTATTAATTTGCTCACTATTTCAGACTACATACCCACTCCATATTTTGAAGCGCAGATTTTCTCAGGAATCGGTAGCTTTAGGACAAATTAAACATGAAACATTTGAGAAATTGCCTTGTTGGCATCTAAGATTAGCAAATTAATTTTCAAGAGCAAATGATACTTACTACAACTGAGCAAAAAAATGTGGGGGAAGATGGGTAGAAAATGAAAGTAAGGAAATATCCTTGGTAGATTCCACTTTCAATCCTTTTCACATCAGCATTTTATTCAAAGTATATTTGTAAAGGACAAAATCAAATGTAAACGTCTGCATGATAAATCCATGAACATCAAAAATTATGTTCACACAGAGGCAAAACTAATTTGACCACCTGCCCAAAAAAGTGAATATATCTGAATAACAGATGAAAATATGTTTTTTCAGAGGTTGGGTTTCATTTTTGTTTTAATGCATTCATACAAAATTATTTCGATTAATCACAAGTGGAATTCTACATATCATTCTTAACTATTCAGAATACATGATATTAACCATCACAAATAAATCTACTCGACTGTAAGGAAAGCCATTTAAAGCTCAATAGGCTTTCCAGCTCAGCTGAAGATCTTTGCTGATCTGTAGTCAACAAAAATATATTGCTCCATAACCTGTAGGTTATTTTTTTTAAAGAAAAATTTCCTTATCCTTTTCACACTTTTTTATCTGTGCAGGTTGCTATCCATAGCTTAAAGCAAGGATGAACAAACTCTCTAAAGGGTCAGAGAGTAAATATTTTAAGACTGGATTTGCAGACCACAGAGTTACTGTAGCAACTACTCAACTCTGCCATTGTAGTGTGACAGTAGTCATAGATGATACGTAAATGACTGCACATGGCAGTGTTCCAATAAAACTTTACTTAAAAAACAGGCATCAGGTCCTATTTGGTCCATAGACCATAGTTTGCTGGCTTCTATAAAGGAAAGCATGTCTTAAAATCATTTGCTTTACACACAGACTATTATAATTATTTAAAACTATTTTCTAAAACTACCACTAAGAACAGAATTGATGGCTTAATCATTTATGATTAAGTCACTTATAGTTAGCTTCACATCAAGTCTGTTTCTTCCGGCATTTAAATTACTCGTTGGACAAATGACTTTATCTGTAAAGTGCTACGTAGATTGATCCAATATCCGGCAGTCAATTGGACTCATGACCTTGTTAAAAGTCAATTTTAATCTTAACATTAAAAAGCATATAAGGAAGGAAAAAGCTGAACAAAGATAAACTTGTTTAAATCAATCATTCATGCTAGTTAATGCAGTAAGGTAAGGAAGATATTCTAGAGCACAACTGCACCCTTATACAATGAAAATAATGTTTTGAATGATCTGCCTGTGGACTGTAAATATTAGAGCAACTAAGAAGGTCTGAAGTTTTCTTCTAGGATTGCACGTGCTCCCTGGAAGTACTGTTTCAGTCTTCCACATGAAGTAGGTTAGCCCTCTCGTAAACTGTAAAAGAAATTGAAGAACAAAAGGCATGATTCATCCAAAAACGGATGCACTAATGAAACACCAACTAACTCAGAATTTTTATGTTGCAAAAGGCCTCTGAGTTTATGTAAACTGGGGCTCTTTATTTTGGATCTGTGACTAGACTTCAGTCGGGTTCCAAAAGTTGCCTAAAATTATTGGCAACATTTGAGTATTCAAGTGTTTAATTTTGTCTTATGTGAAAATCTATTAGATCCATCAACTAACTCCTATACAGGTCATTATTCCTCATAGCAATTTCAATAGTCTAAGTTGTAAATTATTGCCTGTAAGTACTTATTTGGGATTTCAGAGATAGATTGGGAGAAGCCTGGAATTACAAAATCAGAGTTTCAGAAGGGTTCTGAAAAGTTTTCTGGCCCAACCATCATCTTGTCCTTAAATTATTTCTATACTCCCTCAACCAGTAATATAGCTTAGCTTAAATGTTTCTGTTGGCATGGATCTCATTTCCTTACAAAACGGCCCATCCCACCTTTTGGTAACTCTGATTGTTAGAAGGTTCTTTTTTATGTTGAGTGAAGCCTACCTGTCCTATAGATTTTACCCATTAATTGCCCATCTGCCCATTAGTTTACCCATTAGTTCTAAGTTCTTGGGACCCACAAAACAGGTCTACTTCCTCTTTTAAATGACAGCTTTTGACTATTTCAGGTGTCAGCAAACTTCTTCTCTGAATGGTCAGATTAAATATTTTGGCGTTTTCAGCCATATGTTGCCTATTGCAACCACTCAACTCTGCTGTTGTAACACAAAAGCAGTCATTGACAATAGGTAAATGAATGAGATGGCTGTGTTCCCAATCAAACTTTGCTTAAAGACATTGAAATTTGAATTTTATATCATCTTCTTTTGACTTGCTTCTAACTATTTAAAAATGGAAAGATCATTCTTAGCTCACAGGCCATACAGAAAGAGGAAGTGGACCAAATTCAGCCCCTGGGCGATTGTTTGCCAACCCCCAAGATTTTCCCTTCTTCAGTCTAAACATTTCTGGTACCTTTAGCTGTTTATTTAGACATGGTAATACTTCATTATTCCAGCCTAAAATTGCTTTTTTTCTTTTTTTTTTGAGACAGAGTCTCGCTCTGTTGCCCAGGCTGGTGTGCAGCGGCATGATCTTAGCTCACTGCAGCCCCCGTCTCCCAGGTTCAAGCAATTTCTCCTGTCTCAGCCTCCCAAGTAGCTGGGATTACAGGAGTGTGCCACCACACCCAGATAATTTTTTTTATTTTTGGTAGAGAGGGGGTTTCACCATGTTGCCCAGGCTGGTCTCAAACTCCTGACCTCAAAGTGATCCACCTGTCTCAGCCTCCCAAAGTGCTGGGATTACAGGCATGAACCACCATGCCCAGCCATTTGTCTATTTGTTTTCAGTCTTTTTCTTTGTGTGTGGATTACTCACATGTATCAAATTATTTTACTGAGATAATTCTAATCTGTTTAAAATTTATTACCTCTTTTAACTCTCAAAACAATCCTTACAAGGGAGGTATTACTAATTTATTTATTACTTTGTTCTAGAAGCTAATATTATCCCTGCTTTATACATGGGACAACAGAAGGCTAACAGAAGGCAAGTGACTTGCCCCAGATATGTGGTTAGAAGGTAGCAAGAAGAAGGATTTGAAGACAATCTCCTAATTCCTAGTCCAAGCTGCTTTCTACCATACCATGTCCCCTGTATCTGGAGGTCATACAATCCTGCACAAGGGATTGAGCTTGTTCTGACATGATTCACACTTGGTGAACCCATGAGGCTTCTGAAAATCATCACTTTTTTTCTATACATTGGAACCATCTTTTCAATAGATAGATCTAACATCTTACCCAGAATTAGAATCAAAGCTGTCAGTTTCTTGGTTGCAGAATTAGCCAATTGCCTCTTTTGAAGGCATTCAGAATCTTGAGGAAAGTGAAATCTGAGCACAGTCAGGATTTAGACAGAAAACAGACACTGGAGAAAAATGAGGTAGGAGTTAAAAAGCAACACGTCTGGCCAGGCGCGGTGGCTCACGCCTGTAATCCCAGCACTTTGGGAGGCCCAGGCAGGCAGATCACCTGAGGCCAGGACTTTGATACCAGGCTGGCCAACATAGTGAAACGCCATCTCTACTGAAAATACAAAAATTAGCTGGGCATGGTGGCAGGCACCTGTAATCCCAGCTACTCGGGAGGCTGAGGCAGGAGAATCACTTGAACCCAGGAGGCGGAGGTTGCAGTAAGCTGAGTTTGTGCCATTGCACTCCAGCCTGAAACTGTCTCAAAAAAAAAAAAAAAAAAAGAAAGAAAGAAAGAAATGATTTGCACAGTTGCACCACTGAAAGTATAGAGTATATCTTCCAAAGTAACTACCGTGTAGGAAACAATATCATTTGGATTCTGGGAAACTTGTATAAAAATTACTCATGCAGGCCGGGCGCGGTGGCTCAAGCCTGTAATCCCAGCACTGTGGGAGGCCGAGGCGGGTGGATCACGAGGTCAAGAGATCGAGACCATCCTGGTCAACATGGTG
>NW_016107358.1:5248121-5268179 GCF_001604975.1 Cebus imitator | reverse complement strand
AAAAAAAAAAATTACTCATGCTACACTATAGTCTTTGAAATATATACTACAGTCTTGGGATAGTCCTATTACCCCCACCTTTTTGTTGTTGTTAAATTCAATTTAACCAAATTTTTTAGGGTATACTATTGTCTAGTGTCTTGATGACATAATAAAAAGTGTTAAAACATTATACTGGCCCTTTTCAGTTTTAATGTATTTCTAACACTGCTGACATTTCCTTTCAGTAGTTAAAATATCACCTCTCAATGTGGGTTTCAAGCATGAATCAAAAACACACTTAGGTTTAACAGAGTCTACCAACAACTACTTTTCCTTGATCATCCAGATAACTGGCAAAAGATGCTTCATGACTTGGGGATGGGTGGTGTTTGAATTCCAACCACAAAAGGCTCTCTCTGAGGAGTCCTGCTCAAGAAACATTAGCGCACTTCCACTGGCTTGGTTTGTGTAAATGCTCGTCATATTTAGAGTATATACCAGAACGTGGGATGAGACTGGCTCTGTTTCATAAACAACCTAAGTCTGACCTCTCAAACCCTGACAAATAGCAAATAGCACCAGGCCCCTGGCTACATGACTTTATTTATAATGGCAGAGCCCAGTCAATGTGTTTGCATGAAAGTTTTAAAAAAAAAGCTTTGATGGTCTGAATTATTTGTTATTTAAAGAAATCAATATATTCTGTTTATAAGGGCTTATCAAAACATTAAACATTGCAATTTTTTTCCTGACTTTGAAGTTCAGGGTTATATGTGCAGAATGTGCAGATTTGTTACATAAGTAAACGTGTGCCATGGTGGTTTGCTGCCCAGCTCATCCCATCACCTATGTATTCAGCCAGCATCCCTTAGCTGCTCTTCCTGATGCTCTCCCTCCCCCGACCTGCTCGCTCCAACAGGCCCTAGTATGTGTTGCTCCTCGCCATTTGTCCATGTGTTCTCATCATTTAACTCCCACTTATAAGTGAGAACATGTAGTGTTTGGTTTTCTGTTCCTGTATTAGTTTTCTGAGGATAATGGCTTCCCACTCCATCCATGTCCCTGCATAGGACATGATCTCTTGCTTTTTATGGCTGAATAGTATTCCATGGTGTATATGTACCACATTTTCTTTATCTAGTCTATCATTGATGGACATTTAGGTTGATACTGTATCTTTGCTATTGTGAATAATGTTGCAAAAACATTGCAAATTTTATGTATTTATTTATTTTTGAGATGGAATCTCGCTCTGTTTCCCAGGCCAGAGTGTGGTGGCGGAATCTTGGCTCACTCCAGCCTCCACCTCTCGGATTCAAGAAATTCCCTTGCCTCAACCACCCAAGCAGCTGAGATTACAGGCACATGCCACCATGCCCAGCTAATTTTTGTATCTTTAGTAGAGACAAGGTTTCACCACATTAGCCAGACTGATCTTGAACTGCTGACCTCAAGTGATCTGCCTGTCTCCGCCTCCCAAAGTGCTGGGATTACAGGCATCAGCCACATTGCATGTTTTAAACGCTACAATAAGAGCCTAAATACTTTGAATCTCTTATGTCAGTCATGATGACACTGTTTTTGACAAAGGAGTTTGTGCCCTTTCTATTATAGTACATGTCACATATTACTGACTTATAATCAAGGCTTTACATACCTTGTTCTTTGTTAGTGGTTTCTGACAGCTAGAATTAAAGCTCCACAAGGGCAGGGATTTCTGTCTTTTTGTTCACTGATATATAACAATCACCTAGAACAGCGTTGGGCACATACTAGGCACTTAATATGGATTTACTTAATGGATGGATGGATGGATGGGTAGATGAATGGATGATTGGATGAAGCCATATTCCCTACTTGATTACTAGATTGTAAACATCCCAAATAAACATTCTGAAAACAGTAACACATGTACATTGTTAAATACAATTCAAACAACCTATAAAAAGAATATGAGACTCACTAGGGAAAATTCAGCAGTGAATAATTGACAATATATTGCTTGTTTGTTTAGGTGTAGAGTGTATTGCAGCTATGGTTTACATATTGAACTACTTAAAGACAAAATGATGGCTGCCATTTGTTTCAAAACAATCTCAAGGCAGGGGAAGGGCAGTGAGGGAGATATGGATGAAACATAATCTGCCATGGGTTGATCATTTTTGGGAGGTACTGAGCGCTTGGAAGTTTATTACACTGTCATCTCTACTTTTGCATATAATTGTATTTTTCATAATAAAAACTGAAACATTCAAGCATTACAGAATGGCATAGACTCTGTCTAAAAGCAAGACTCTGTCCCATCTCTGAACTCTTACCCCTACATCCTCTCATCTCCAGCTCATGCGTTTAAAACAATTTTTTTCTTAACTATAAGCATCTACAATATGCCAAGCACTATTGTAGTCACTGGAGTTACAGCTGTAAGCAGGCACTCACATGCCAGTGTAGAAATAGACAATAAGTAAGTTGATAAATAAATACATAAGACAAATTCAGAGAGTGATAAGTGCTCTAAGAAAATAAAACCAGTTTTCCCCAAAGGAACCAGTGTTTCCAGGTAGTCTAGGCATTTACCCACATGTGCGTGTATGCGTGTGTGTGCGCATGTGTGTGTTCATGCATGTATCACATACCCTTTTATTGCTCAGATGGGAGCATCCACGCTGTTCTGTACTTTGCTTCTTTCCCTGAAAAATACATCCTAAAGGTAAGTCCACACCCAGAAGGTGACCTTTGAAGAGCAAGGTCCACATAAACTCACTTCATATCCCCAGTACCCGTCAGACCCACAGCAAAAGTCTGATCTCTGTGTAATGCCTGATTGAAAGTCTTTCCAATCAAAAACTGAGTAAACAGCGAATACTCTGCCTTCTCACCCTCTCTGTACCTTGTCTCGCTCACTCTAAAGGTGGAATACAAGAGAGGTTTGCAGAGCTATGTGGTGCCTAGCACATGGAGAGCTTTCAATCAGTGTTTGCGAGAGGAATTCAGAGTGGGATGAGAATTACAGCAAAGCAAAGACTGTCAGACAAACTTCTCCTTAATGAGAGCTGGGCATCTGGTGTGCTGCGCCAGGAAGAAAATGTGTGCTGGGTCCCCAGTGTGGGCAGGTGTTCTCTGGCATTTGGAAGCAAAGCTAAAGCTCAGCCGACGATGCATACCGCATGGCCTGGGCTGGTTTTGGTTTTTTGCCTTTTGTTTTTGTTTGTTTGTTTCCTTCACCTGCTCTAGCTGCTACAGCCTTTTGATAATGCTGTACGTTTGCCCTAAGAATCACCTTTGATTTTCGGCAGATCTCAGAGAGCTGAATGTGGAATCACTGGGCGATCATTTACTTCATGGTTTGTTTACTGAAGGGCTTGACTCTTATAAGATCCAAGTTGTCATGTTAATTTTTAAAAATGTATTCTAGGGAAGCCGAGGCAGGTGGATCACGAGATCAAGAGATCGAGACCATTCTGGCCAACATGGTGAAACCCTGTCTCTACTAAAAATACAAAAATTAGCTGGGCGTGGTGGCAAGCACCTGTAGTCCCAGCTACTCGGGAGGCTGAGGCAGGAGAATCGCTGGAACCCGGAAGGTGGAGGTTGCAGTGAACTGAGATCACGCCAGTGCACTCCAGCCTGGCAACAGAGTGAGATTCCATCTCAAAAAAAAAAAAAAAAAAGTATTCTTAGTAATCATATTGATTCTGTTGTTGTTTTTCTGGAGAGCATTAATATCAGAAAGACCACATGAGTTAAGTAGTCACCCAGGCCATCTGAGCCCCAAATCTTGCTTCATCTTGAATGGCCCATGAAAGGTTAGAGGTATTTGACTATGTTCTTTAAAATAAAATGCCTAAGTTATTGATAAATACAAAAAAAAATGGAGTGAAGAGGAAGAACAAGCAATTGCGAATTAGAACTTATTTACATATTTCCTAGCATCACTCATTTTGAGATAATACCTATTTGTTTAAACAGAGCTGAAGAACATGAGGATATTCTTCCTGATACTACATCAAAGTCAATGTGTGGTGCTCCGTTTGCTCATCATACCTATTTAAAAGATCGGAAGATTATTCCAACAAATTGATCAGAGACCCCTTTTTCACAGCCCAGGATACTTGTTAAACCCTCCTTTTAAAATTTCACTGAAAGATCTCATTTGACATGACATTAGTGTTAGGCTGAGTAGGAACTCAGGTCCTTCTGTGAAGGTTGTGTGTGCTGGGTGAATTATATCAGTGTGAAGAGAGAGGAGTTAATGTGAGCACACAGAACACAGCATCAGAGGCTGGAGAATGCCTGCAAGTTTGAAATAGGAAAGGAAGATACCAAAGATATTTTCCATCAAGTTAACCACCAAAATTGTCATAGAAACAAGGACTGGCCAAAATGCTTGAGGAGATCTGCACATGTAAACACACATCTTAGTCAGCTGGGGCTGCTATAGCAAAATACCGCAGGCTAGGTGGCTTATACAACAGACATTTGCTTTCTGAAATCAAGGTACCAGCCTGGTCAGGTTCTGGTGAGGGCTCTCTTCCAGGCTTGCAGACAGCTGCCTTCTGGCTGTGTGCTGATGTAGACTTTCCATGGTGCCTTATTGTGGAGAGAGAGAGATATCCATCTCTCTCTGACTTCCTCTTCATACAAGGGCACTAATCCCATCATGAAGGCCCCACTCTTGTGACCTCATCTAACCCTAACTACCTCCCAAATAACTCACCTTTTAATACCATCACACTGAGACATCAGGGCTTCAACATATGAATTTGGTGGACAGGACACAAATATTTAGCCCAAAACAACACTGGAAGAATTTTAGCACTTTTCACCTGTATTTCATTTGGTTGTTGTGAGAATCTATGTATATCAGGATGCCCTTTTACAAGTTTTCTTTGAATTGATTATTCACTTGACGTTCAAGAAATACTTCTTTTATATATATATACAAAATATTTGAGATATATATATATAATATATATATATTATATATATATCAAAGATGCTGCCTCCATCCCCCCGTCACCTATATCTGGCATTTTTCCCCATGTTATCCCTCCCCAACCTCCCTACCCCCTGCTGTTCCTCCCCTATTCCCCACAAACAGACCCCAGTGTGCAATGCTTCCCTCCCTGTGTCCATGTGTTCTCATAGTTCAACACCCGCCTACGAGTGAGAACATGTAATGTTTGATTTTCTGTTCTTGTGTCAGTTTGCTGAGAATGATGGTTTCCAGATTCATCCATGTCCCTACAAAGGACACGAACTCATCGTTTTTTATGGCTGCATAGTACTCCATGGACACGAACTATTTCTTATCATTTACTCTGTGCCTGGTGCAGTCATAGGCCTTAGGGAATTCAGCAGAAAAAAGCAGACATGGTTCATGTCCTCAAGGAGCTCATAGTTTAATAAAAGAAAGAGAGAGACAATGAATAAACAAAGAAAAAGTAAATACAAATAAATTAATCACTTGTGATTTGGCTTTGAAGGACAAAAACAGATGTAGTCCTAGAGAAAAAGATGGGGAAGAGGTGACTAGGAAAGGTCTTTTTGAAAAGGTGACATTGAAGCTGATACCTGAAAGATAAGAAGCCTGCCCTGTGGAAAAATGGAAGAGTGTTCCAGCAGATGGAACAGCAGGTGTGAAGACCTCCAGGCGGAAGAGAGGCTGGCATGTTCTAGGAATCAAAAGAGGTTCCTGTGTCTGAAACGCAGCGTATGATGGGGAAAGCACAGCGTGAGTTTGCGGGGACAGGGAGGGCACGATTGCAGGGGGCCTTGTGTGCCAAGCTAAGTCCTTCATTTTATTCTAAGGATGATGGGAGCTGTCGTAGAGCTTAAGCTGGAGAAAGAGGTGGTTTTGTTCATGAAGCAGTCAGTAAATGAAGTAAAGAAGGCAGGAAGACCAAGCCAGAACCGACTTAGATATTTTGAGTAAATCAGTTTTCTTCTAGCCTTCGTGATCCTAGAAAACTATATGCAGACTTAGTGCTGTTTGAAAATCATTTTTCAGGTGATGAAGGGACTGTGTATTCAGCAGACACTTGTTGGGTGTCTACCCGGATGTGCTACGTGGTGGTGGCACAAAGACTGAACAAGACACAAACCCTGGCCACCAAGAGCACTCAGGCCAGTCAAGGATACTGACAAGCACAGCAAAGACACTCGAAGAGCACGTGAAGAGCTCTGAGAAGCGTAATTAAGGAGGAGGAAGAGGTCTCTGAAGACGGAGACCTGCCAGGGAGGGCCAGCAGCCGGAAAGCTCTTGCTCAAAAAACAAGTGGTGCATGAGCAGATTCCTTAAGGCATGAGGAAGACTGTTCCCAGGTGGATGGAGTTAGATGTGGAAAGGCAGGCAAAGGGAATAGCACACACAAACATTCAGAGACGAGTGAAGAGTGAGTGTGAAAGCCATCGTGACAGCTCGTGTGGCCAGAGCGCGGGGCCCCAAAGGGGAGTGACAACGAGGTTCATCTCTACCAATAAGAGGGGAAGAGGGAAGAAGGCTCAGATGAATTCCTTTGGAAGACATGTGAAGAACAGTTTGGAAATAGAATAAAGACAAGCAACAGTACATCAGTCACATCTAAGGCAAGATGATAAGCCCCAAAAAGGTAAGACTACATGAGAGTCTTCATTGCATTCCCTCGAGCACCGGGTACAAAACCAGACACGTACTATTTTCTTAAATCATTAGTAAATTGCATTGAATAAATATAATACCATCACACTGAGGGATCAGGGCTTCAACATATGAATGAATTAGAATTTGTACATTCTAATATACAAAATGTCCAGCTCTAGATTCAGGATAAGGTATTACACTACCACAGAGAGGCAAAACACTAGGTGCTATTTTTACATATTTATAAGGCCCGAACAGGTTAATGCATATTCTTGACATCACAGATTTATTTCTATGTTAATTTACTTTCAGAAAGCATGTATAACCATAATGTACATGGGGAAAAAGTAATTTTATTCATATGTTTGGACATAAAAAATATCATTATGCAGCCTAATAATCCCAGTTGACAGTTAGAATCATTTAAAAAAAAAAACAGATATATTAAGAAAATTCAAGAAAAGCGACAACCACAGTATGGTCTGACTCCTCTGTCTTGTTGGGTGGCACTGATTTATACCAGCAGGCAGTCATTTGCAAGTCCATTTTGTGATCAATGCCTGCCCTATTTGCCTTTATACAGCATTATGAAAAGTGCAAGCAGGCCTACTAAAGAATTCCAACTGCCTAGACTTTGCAGGCGAGTGAAAAAGAAGGTTTCTTTTTGTAACCTGTTATGTTTATATTTTTTTCTACCCTATGGTGACAGCACAGGTATTGGGTCCCTGGTTAGATACCAAGGTACTACTATATATACCATTTAAAAATTCAAATGAGGTTAGTTTAGATGCTGATTCAGATCTTTTCCAAAGTAAGAAAGGGCATTTTTATTCCTTTTGTATGATTGAAATATTTTCCAGAATAGGAAAGGGCATTTATAGTCTGTTTGGATAACATTGAGATTTTTCTAAATAAATTTAAACTGTAAGAAGGGATGAAAGTCGATCCAGGAATTATCTCTGCCAATGGCCTGGTCCAGCCATTGAGCCGTGAGTCCTGCTTCTTCTCCACACAAGTTAATTCCCACATTGTCCTCCACTTCCACTGGATGGAGAGAGAAGTTTGCTTCCACCATAGGAAACCACAGATAAGTGAGAGAACTTTCTAAGGTACTTTTTCCTTCTTTTTTTTATCCTCACTTTCTCTCCCCACTCAGAGTTTAAATAAGTGATATATCTCTGGCTTTCCTTGCAGTCCTTCTCCCCAGCCCCTCCTTTTGGATAAGCCTCAGCTTTGTGGCCTGCCATGCTGGAGAAACTGGTTCTACACACCCAGGGGGAAAATGACAGCTTTTCACCGCAAGCTGCACAGCTCATAAATAGCGAGGGGTAGCGTCCACACATGTCCCAACCTGCCTCTTTCCAAATGCCTATACAGCCAGCATGGCAGGGAAGTCTTCAGGGAACTTTAGCAGCTCTTTACATAACTTTCTGTGAAGTAGCTTAGTAATGTTTACAGCCTCCACAGCCCACAGGTGACAGCTCTGCCATTCTAATGCCTACAAGTGAATGACCAGCTCACCTGGGCTGTTCTTTCTTCTTTCAGAGTGGCCCTGGGAGACAGGGAGAGGGAAAAAAGAACAGAGCTGAGTGGGGAGAGAAGTTAGCTTAGTAAAGAATGAAGTGTCCACAAACCTGGCAAAGGGCCTATGATTTTATGCCTTGAGGTAAGAAAGTCAACCGCTTTTCCTGGAACTTGTTCTAAATTTCACACCCGCTTTTGCAAATGTCTGCTATACGGTGAGTTGTGTGAGCTCATGGTGGAAAGTGACAAAGCAGGTACACAGCTGATATAATTTATCTATAAACGCATGAGTGCCGAAAGGAGGTAAAATCATGCACAGTTTATTTAGCTGTTGTGTTGCTCATGGAAAATACGCTGCATACCAACCAAACACGCAGATGCACACCTAAATGATTTTAAAGACCACATTTAAAACTGGAAAATACCAGTGACTTTTCAACTTTATCACATCATAGTTCGGGCTTTAAAAATGAATATATTATTATTTCCTTATGAGACTACAGGAGAAATAATGAATATTAAAATGAAGGTACTTAGTTGTCCTTTTGTATTTAAAACTACCAGGGAAGAAAAAAAAAAAAAAAAAACAGTTTAAGTTTGAGGAAGGAAAGGAAAGGGGAAAAAATAGATTCCATTTTCAGATTATCATTTTATTTTATGTTAATAAGATTTTTAGGTGGTGGTTGTTTTTTGTTTGTTTATTTTGCAAGCTCATCAGTATAACAATAGAACTTAAAAGATCTTCAGGCTTGCCATCATATGAGAGGAATTATTAAGGGCTAGACCTGTTTTATGTATTGTTTTTAATATACATTTCACAGCATTTACTGCAGAAATCTCTTTGGGGAAATTAGCAATGGAACAATTTCCATATTTAAGAACCATAAACATCCATGTATGTTGAATTCAACTATTGTATAACCACAATACTAAGAGCAAGGAAGAAAATTTTATTAAAAGAGTTACTGTACTCTTTTTAAATTTTTTCTCTATTCTACTCAGTAGAATCTTAGAAAACTCTACCATAACCTTATCTTCAAACATAAGGTGATTAGATACTTTCGATATACTGTGTTTTTGCTTCTGTTAATAAATAGCTTTCCTGTAAGAAATGGATCATGACAATCAGAAGTTAATTGTAAACAAATTATATTTTGCTGATTTATATAAAAATACAACCCTGAATATGAACACTTAAAAACATAAAAATTATAAATTACATTTCCCATACATCAACCTATAAAAACAGCCAGAAGAAGAAATTTTTTCAAAATCAGGAAACAGTTCCTTGACTATAAGATATAAATCCTAACTCTTTAGCAAATGTATAATTCTATATTTTGAAAAATATTAAAAAGTAAATATTGGCTATGAAAATAGCGATTCATATTGTGGAGATTTATACACAATGGGAATCAAATGAGAAAGAAAATATTATATTCTTATTTGTTTAGGAATGAAAAAAACAGAATGAATCTGGAATTAAAGCTGGTCCTTAAAAGAATTTAAATGTAAAGTTAAAGCATTTATTCATCTACTGCATATATTTTATAATCTACATGCCTAACTCTTGCACATGTTGAGCTTTCTGCACAGATTAATACTTAAAAGCTACTTTCTAGACACAATGCTACTCAACATTTGTCATTATTTATTCCCTCTCCCTTTCCATCATAGACAAATGTTCTTGAGATCTAGAGAAAAGAAATTCCTGCTTCCCCCAGAAAGTAAAGAAAACTAAACCAGAAATAAGAAATAAATATAAAAACCCAATAGCAAAGTATAGAGGTCATCTGTAGTCATACACTTTGGCTTCAAATGAAGAGATAAGCAAATTAAGACCTCCCAGGAAAATCCATGCCACGTCTTACGCCAAACCCCAGCCACTGCTTGGACATTGAGTTAGTTCAGTGTAGACTTTCTGGCAGACATAATGTATTTGATAAAGCTTCTGGCTTTTTATCTTCAGACTTGGGTTGCTATATTAATTCAAGAGTCTCAGGAATATGAGAAACAATGGCAATAATTCAAAATTTTTCATTATCTGTTCTTGGATGTGTCTTCATTTGTCATAACTGTAGGACTATAATAAAGGAGCTGCTTCTGTCTTCTCATATAAATTTGGGTTTATTCTTTCTTAAGACTAGTTTCAGTCTTGGACTCCCCTGGCCTAGGGGAAGGGTCTGCACTCCTTCCACCCAAGTACCCTCAGGCCCATGTATTTATACTTCCCACACCAAGACCACCTTGGTCTCTGATCTTTCCAGCCTCAGAACCCATCTCTTCACCTCACCTATAATCACACCGTTAGTGAAAGTGTAAGGGAGCGCCAGACTTTTCCAAATTGAAACTGATCACAAATTCATAAAAATCCCAGAGCCAAGATTATGAAAAGCACAGTTTATAAGGGAAGCCATTTCTACGTTAAAAGAAAAATCTTAGACAAATTAAATTTACCAGAGTTTGATTGAGGAAAGAATGATTCGTGAATCAGGCAGCCCCTGAACCAGAATAGGTTCAGAGAGATTCCAGCACTGCTTCCTGGTCAAAGAAGAATTATGGACAGGAAGAGGAAAGTGACTACAGGAAAAGGAAGTGAGGTTGCAGCTGGGTGTTTGCCTCATTTGAACACTGTTTGAACAGCTAGCTACCTTTGATTGGCCGAAACTCAGTGATTGGCATGAGAGTAGGTTACAGTCTGTTTACACATCCAGTAAGGTTACACTGTGCGCAAAGAAACCTTTAGGCTGAACTTAAAATACATAAGGAGGCAGCTTTAGGCTAAAGTTAATTTAACACCTATTGAAAAATAAAAAATCCTACAGCAGGATTCACTATAAATATTTATTTCCAGAATTCCTTTCCTTCCCCTTTTTTATGGGTTTGCCTATGTTCTTCCTAAAGCCAGGGAACATGCTAATTAGGATTAAAAAGGCCACAATCTTATCAGTCTTTGCTAAAGCTTCGTTAGCATAATAACCAAAGTTATAAGAACTGGTCGATATTAACCAAAGAAAGGACTGTTTGTCTTGTAGATTTTCACTCAAAAGGATGCAGCTGGTCACCCTTCCTGCTCCCATATTCATCAAGGGGAAAACTAGAACGCATTTACTGAATGGTGAGCTGGAGTCCTGGAATAAAGGCTAAAACCAAATGGGCAGTGGGGAGGATGACGCAGAGAACTCAACAGCAGACCCCCTAAGGACCACGGGAGGTAGCATCTGAATGGGCAGCTGATTCCTGGGCTTTTACATTGGCTGACTTCTCTTCCTAGAACCCTCTTCTCCCTCTTACCTGAATGAAATACTCTCACCTTCTTCAAGTCTTTGCTAACGTTTCTATTTCCACGAGGCCTCCCTTGACCACACTATGTGACATTGCAAACCACCCTGCAGTCCTCCACTCTAGATTCCCTTTCTTTCTGCTACCTACTCATCACCTCCTAACTCGATGCTCTACGACACGAGGTTATGTGCTTTATTAAGTTTTCATATATTGCCTGTCTCTTCTCAACCACAAAAAGATAGACTGTTTTGGTTTGTTTTGTTTATTCATGTTCCCCAACTTTCCCAGGCACCTCTAACAGAGCCTATGGATACTGTGAATTTCTATCTATGCATGGACTCTATACCTCAGGCCATTTCAAATGTTACCAGTAAAAGCAAGGGGTTACACTTAAGTTGTGATCCTCCCCAAAAAAAGTCACCATGGCAATAAATAGCATGAACAGCTCAGTCTGCCATATTTTAGTCCCTTAGCTCAGAGTTTTCAGTATTTTTAGTTTCCCACCAGTCCCTACATTGCCACCAATAACTGAGATTTCCTTTTTCAATTTGCAGGTTATTGCTAACAAGTGATCATTGATTAACTATGCTCAGTTAAGCAGTCTTCATTGAAAAGAGAGAAACTTAGAAAAACAAAAATAAGTATAAAAGGTCATCTCACCATGAATAACTGCCACCACATTAACAAAAGAACAACAGTGAGAAGAAGGGAAAGAGAAGAAAGAAAACGTGGTATGGTGTGATGCGTTACACAGCAAAGTAGAATTAAGAATGTAGATGGAGCTGTGGTTGTTAATCAGCTGACCTTAAAATAAGAAGATTATCCTAGATAGGTGGAATCTAATCAAATGAGTTCTTAAAAGGAGAAGCAGAGGGTCAGAGAAGGACATGAGAAGGACTCACCTGGTGTATTAGTCTGTTTCACCCTGCTGTAAAGAACTGCCTGAGCAATTCATAAAGAAAGAAGTTTAACTGATTCACAGTTCAGCATGGCTGGGGAAGCCTCAGGAAACTTACAATCATGGTGGAAGGCAAAGGGGAAGCAAGGCACCTTCTTTACAAGGCAGCAGGAAGGAGAAGTCCCAGATGAAGGGGGAAGAGCCCCTTATAAAACCATCAGATCTCGTGAGAACTCACTCACTATCGCAAGAACAGCATGGGGGAAACTCCCCCATGATTCAATTACCTCCACCTCATCACCCCCTTGACACCTGGGGATCATGGAGATTATAACAATTACAATTCAAGGCAAGACTTGGGTGGGAACACAAAGCCTAACTATATCACCTGCCTTCACTGGTTTTGAAGGTGGAAGAAGGAAGCCCCGAGCCAAGGAATGCAGTAGTCTCTAAAGCTGGGAATGGCCCTCAATTAATAGCCAGCAAGGAAATGGAGACCACAGTTTTACAACCACAAGGTACTGGGTTCTGTGAACAACCCCAGGAAAAAGCAAACTGATTCTCCTCTGGAGCCTCTAGGAGAGAAACGGAGTCAGCCTACACTTCGATTTTAGTTCAGTGAGACCCATGTGAGACTTCTGACCTCCAGAATTCAGGTGATAAGTTTGTCTTGGGTTCGCTCCCATAATTGTTGGTGCCTGGAGTAGAATTTGAACTCAGCTCTGATTCCAAAGATAACTATATGCTTAAAGATTGTTTTATTTAAAAAGAGCTACATAGATACTTACTAATGAAATGATATGATGTCTGAGGTATGCTTCAACATAATGAGGGGGTGGGGGAGTGTGTACATGAAACAAAATTGACCACGTGTTGATAGTTGTTGAAGCCAGGTGATAGGTTCAAGCAGGTTGATTGCCATACATTCTCTCTTCTTTTGTATATGCTTGCAGTTTTCCATAGCAAAAAGTTAAATTTAAAAAATAAACAGATCTTCAATACATTTTTAATTTCTGTTCTTTCTTCTCCTGCTACAATCTTTGTTATTGACAGTCTAAGCGCCATTCGCATTCTCATCCTGTGGTATCTAAACAATTTCTATTCCCCTTCCTGCCTTTTCTTCTCCATTTCTCTGACTTATGTACAGCAGACGAAATTTTTATTTCTCCCTGAGCACTTCTACATGTAAAATATTGCCACATTCTCAACTCTATCTATTAACCAAAACACAGGAATTTAATTCCAAACTGTTTATGTGCAAACCAGTGAGTTTATGTACAAGTTTAATATATTTAATGATTTTAAGTAAAATTTAAAATTCATGTATGCAAAAAAATTGCAACACAGTACACATCTGACTCATTGTTATTTAAACTCTTAAACGAAACTTACATCATTATTCACTAAATGTTCTCCTGAGGTAAGCAAGCAGTAACACCTACTCGAGGCAATGGTAGGAAATAAGACTGGCTTTAAACACCAAACAGGAAAGGAATTTATTGTTTTTGCTTTCGTTCTCCTGATTTCTACCGTCTTTCCAACATTGTTGCTGGGGCAAGTGCTATTGATTTCTCAGCGTATTTCCATTCTCTGATTCATCCTTGTCACCTGAACCCAGATGATGCTGGAACAGCAGTGTGCCCAGCCCCAGATGAGATGTTCACTGTCTCACCCTCTCTTACCTCTAAGGACTGCTTTGTAAAATCATCTGGCTGATAAAATATACATGAAAGCTCACTGGTGCTCTGGAAAACCTTTAACACTTGCTCATGAAAGGAGACAGGAGTAATTAGCATATCTCTCCACTACCACCACCAAATACACACACACACTTTTCTTCCCACCTTAAATGTAGATGTGATGACTGGAGCTACAGCAGCCATCTTCGAGCCATGAGAATGGAATCAAACAAACACAGGATGACCGAGTGGAAGGGGGCAAGAAGCCTGGGCATCTAGTGGCATTGCAGGATGCCATTGAATCAATGCCAGCAGCCATCTATTTCTAGACATCTGTGTTCTTTAAGTCAGGCCTTTTCAATACCTGCGACCAAATACATTCCTAACCCATATCATAATTTTTGCTGGAAATCTTTACCTGCAGATTGATATTGATAGATATAACAGAAAATGAGATTTGAAGATGTAGAGGGATGCTAAAATGGGTGGGCCTTACACACATACACACATAGCTTTGTTCAACTTGTGAAATTTACATTGTGGCTTCAGACAATTTTCCTGAGGTTCTGTTGGGTGTTTCAAAACACACAAGCCTCCATTTATTCAAAGAACTTTTCATTCAGTAAGATGGGTACTAATCTAAACAGTAGAGGACACAAGGCATTCTATATTTTGCCATAAGTAAAATTACTCATTGTTAAATAAAATATATGCAAAAATACATTCATTGTCTGCTCCTTCCCTCAGGGTACACCTCATCAGTTTCATGATCTCCCCCTACCCCCAGTCAGCATTCCTTTTTTAGCTTGTCTTTCGTCTTCTCAACCCTGATTGCTACCCACGAACACTTGATCTTCAATTTCTAATTCCTTCTCCCCAGAAATAATTGTTGGACTTTATGCCCACCTTGTATCAGTTATGAGACTCTTTCCTTTGCTCAATATTTATTGAGCACCTACTATGTGCTACTATATGAAGGGTGGGGTGTTGGCAGTGTACCAGTGAGGCCCCCTGTCTGGTGAATCTGATGCCGTAGAACCTCACAAATTCTCTTTTAAATGGCATCTCAGGGTAGCTATTTATGCATTGAATTTTATACGCTTCTGTGGCTGAAACTACTGTATATGAAGAAATCGCAATTTTTCAAATGTTTCAAAACTTGACATTCCAGACTTGCTATTGCAAGGAAATAATTGGCAAGTGACCTTTAGATGATTTAATTGGGTGACAGGCTTACTGGGATGATAATTCAAACGGTTCTGCATGTTTTAATATGTCCTAAAAAGAAAAAGATATGCTTGACTATTTGAGATTCTTTCAGAGGGAATTAGCAGCTTAGAAAATACCAGATCTGAGCAATATATACAAACACATGTGTACGCACATAGACGTCTGTTTAAAAAATAATGGAATCTTAAACTTAATGCAAACATAATTATTAAAGTCCAATCTTATTCTTTGATATAGTAGAAAATGAAATCCCAAAAAGGTTCAGTGATTTAGTTAAGATTATAAAGCTAGCAAATGTGTTATGTTCAGTTATTTCACTTACAGAGGAGGTTTACTATATAGGAGGCATCAAATCATGGCTGAAACGGACTCTCTGGCACTCTTGGAAAGAGAGATTTTTAGGGAAAGAAAATAGAATTCAGTCTGTTATTGAGGAGGAAGGGCCGATGCAGTAGTTGGTTGGAACCACGGAAAAATGAAGATGGGCAGAGCTGTCCATCTTATGTTTAGTTTTTGCAAGACAAACATATAGACAACATGTCATAACTCTACCCATAACTGTGGTTCAGAGATTGACTCTATGGTTAAAACATTTCAGGAAGAAATTGTAACACTTTCTCCAGTAAAGCAACATGCCCTGTTTTAAAGCCCTGCTTAGAATGGGAAACACAGCATTATGCTGCAACTATGGCTGCATAGTCTTCAAATCTAGAAATCAAATCTAGCTAATTTGTAATCTTTGTGTATGAACACATCAGTGGTTTCACAGGACACATGAGTGAAAAGAGTTGAGGCTAGGCCGGGTGCCGTGGCTCACTCCTGTAATCTCAGCACTTTGAGAGGCCAAGGCGTGTGGATCACGAGGTCAGGAGATGGAGACCATCCTGGCTAACACGATGAAACCCAGTCTCTACTGAAAATACAAACAATTAGCTGGGCGTGGTGGTGCATGCCTGTAGTCCCAGCTACTCCGGAGTCTGAGGCAAAAGAATCGCTTGAATCCAGGAGGCAGAGGCTGCAGTGAGCCAAGATCATGCCACTGCATTGCAGCCTGGGCAACAGAGGGAGATTCCATCTCAAAAAAAAAAAAAAAAAAAAGAGTCGAGGCTGAAGAGAAGTTGCCAATTTGTTCTCTAGCTGGCATATCCTGGAATTTGAGCGCCTACTATGTGCTACTATATGAAGGGTGGGGTGTTGGCAGTGTACCAGTGGAGCCCCCTGTCTGGTGAATCTGATGCTGTAGAACCTCACAGATTTCTTTTAAATGGCATCTCAATGATGTAGTCACCACTGCTTTGCAATGAAGGCATGACACCTGAAAGGTACCTTGCACAGAGGATCTCAAGACGGCATTGTAGATCTTTAGGAAATCTCTCAATGTACCATACTCCCAATATCCACATGGAGGAGAGAGGGCCTATCATTTTCATCAGATTCTCAAAGAAGTCCCTGATCCTAGAAACGTAAATGATTCGATTAATAAACTTTGTGACCCCCGAACTGACTTCATGGATAGAAACATGATCAAGGCATAAACGAGGCCAGTGCACAATTGGGCTTCTCCCAGTTTCTCTCTCAAGGTGACCACCGATTTATGCCAAGCAAGTAGAAAAGAAACACACATTTCACTGATTTTATTGCCTTTTCCTAAGGGTAGGGCCAAAAGGTGAAAAAATTAAGTTGTCAACAGGTACAATTTTGTACTTAACTTTTAAGAGAACAAAAGTGTAGATGACATGGAGCATAGAACATGCAGATAAAATCATTATTTCACCCAGTACCAGCAGAACCCTCCCAGCGCCGCTCCTCAGCCTGGCCACAGTCGCCTAGGGTCACGTGTGAAAGCGTGTGGAAACCATGATTAATGGTTCTTACTTAAATCCTATTAAAATGCCTAGCGGCCTTTGAATATAGGTGCCTGAACATTTTCAATTTGTTAATTTATTTTGATTAGAATCAGTGTATCCCGACACTAAATTGCTTTAGCACTTTGCAAAAATTCTACAAAATTCATTTATAAAGTAAGTTTTTCTGATTATGCATGGCCTGGGTATTTCTTTCTAGAAGATTCAACTTTCTTTTTTATTCAGAGCTGTTGTCTTTCCACGCATATGAATTCTTTCCCAAACTGGCCATTTCCTTCTACCTTCCTCACGTCCATATGTACTTTTTTAATATGCAATGGATTTTTGTTTTTAAGCATTATGCGGTCTGTGGTTCACAGAAAAAAGATATATTTGACTTTAAATAGAATGAAAATGATATTTTTCACACTTGTGTTTAGTTTTTGAGAATGCAAACGCATAGATACCATGAATGCCCCATAACATTGATTAACTCAACGAACATTTATTGTGTACCTACAAGGTGCCAGGAACTGTGAATGATAACAGTAATGGTAAGAAAAGCAAGTTTCTTATACCAAGATCTGTGGTACATTCTTTACACTGACTCTCTGATTTAATTCTCACCAAAACCCTATGAGCTGGATAGTATTTTTAAGCCTCACTTTACACGTGGGGAAACTGAGGCAGAAAAGGTTAAATCTATTGTCCTGAGTCCTGCAGCTAAAACCTGGTAGAGCTGGGATTTGGGCTCAAGCGATCCCATCTAGGCCCTCCATGTTTATACATCTGACCGTCACTGTCTTACTCTGGAGGTACGACAGGAAACGAGACAAACGGAGATAAAAAAAATAAACAAAGGCTGGGCACGGTGGCTCACGCCTGTAATCCCAGCACTTTGGGAGGCCAAGGCAGGTGAATCATGAGGTCAGGAGATTCAGACCATCCAGCTAACACGGTGAAACCCTGTCTCCACTAAAACACAAAAAATTAGTCCGATGTGGTGGCACGCACCGGTAGTCTCAGCTACTCAGGAGGCTGAGGCAGGAGAATCATTTGAACCCAGGAGGAGGAGGTTGCGGTGAGCCAAGATCACACCACTGCACTCCAGCCTGGCGACAGAGCAAGACTCTGTCTCAAAAAAATAAATAAATAAATAAAAATAATTAATTAATTAGTTAAACCACACACAGGTTATTTCTTTTTTGTTTTCTAGAGAGTAGCCCAATATCGTGGAGAGAATTTTAAGACATGTTACCCCTCGATTCATATTTTTAAAAACAATATAACAAAGGCCAGGTATGGTGGCTCGGGCCTATAAAATTTGCCAGCACTTTGGGAGGCCAAGGCGGGAGGGTCGCTTGAACTCAGGACTTCAAGAGCAGCCTGGGCAACACAGTGAAGCCCCATCTAAAAAAAAAAAAGATAGCCAAGCATGGTGGCACATACCTGCAGTCCCAGCTCCTTGGGAGGCTGAGGTGGGAGGATCACCTGAGCCCAGGAGATTAAGGCTGCAGTGAGCCAAGATCATGCCATTACATTTCAGCCTGGGCAGCAGAGTGGGACCCTGAAAAGAAAAGAAAAAGAAAAGAAAAGAAAGGAAAGGAAAGGAGAGAGAGAAGGAAAGACTATGAAGAAAAAAGTAAATTATGAGTTTTGAAATTTTTCTGTCTATGTCATGTATGTCATAGTACACTCAAATCTGTTCTTATTAAAGCACATTTCAGAATATCTGGAATCTTGTTAACCATTCCCATAAATTCCAGTATACTCTTTCTTGTGAGAAAGCACGAAATCTAGGTAATGCATTTTCTACTGCCAAATTGTCACCAAGGGCAGAAATGAATTGAGAATATGAAAATCCATGGGGAAGATCTTTAAGAAAGAGCACCACCACTAGAATATATATATATATATATATATATATATATATATATATATATGTTTTTCTCACCCACCTGCAGCCAGTCTGGCTTTTCACCCATGCTGTGGATGATGGTAGCAGGGAAGGTGAGCCTCGGAGACACAGCATCTCTCCGTGGTCTGTGCAAGGCCGCAGGTGTGCGCCTCACCACTTCTGAGTGCTGGCCGGGTGCCATGGGGAAGTGTCAGGACACCGCATGAAGGAAGGTGCTTGCCAGGTTGCCAGATTGATAAGAGGAGAGTAAACATCACGTATTTCAAAAGGAAGCTTGTTGTGACAAGATTTTTGGCTCATGTTCACTAAAGGATGACGTTTTCAGAGGGAAAAAAAAACCTTTTTTGCATGAATGTCCATGATCTTAGATTTTGCAAATGTATCCTCTGAAGTGGATGGCAGGAGCCAGGCATGTGGTCTGGCAGGATGTGGTGAAGGTGCAGGCAGCAGGGGTTGGGCCATGGTGGGATTTCAGCACCCTCTTGGGCTCACAGACGCTTTCCTCACTGCCACCATCCAGGAATTTACATTCTAGACAATCCCGCTTATGCCCTAAAGCTGTGTATATTTGGATGTTTTGGCTTAAATTCAAATATCCCTTAAGGCATCATGAAACCTGGAATATATTCCTGAAAAACCATTTATCCAAAGGTCTAAGGTAATTACAGAATTGTTTATAAAGAACTTCTATGAATGATGACTCAATGTATTAATCATGACATCATAATATTTTTAAAACACACGCTATAAATGTGAGGCAATGAGTGAAGTTACCTGCCTGACTACAAATTATGATGGGCAGTGTCACTTCAGACTAACCCAAATCAATACAGACACAGTAGCATTGATCATAACCATACGTCAAAACGGAATCCGCTGGGAGTTTCATCTGATAAAAATCTCATACATCTCATAAAGCAAAGATTACTGTTTCTGAGACTATTTCAGAGACATTTGAAAAGGAAAAGTGGCATAAAAGTAACAATGTAACATTAATGGACATTTTCGCAAAGGCTATTTTGCTATTTTTTTATGTCATTTGAGATTATTTAACAACTTAAATGGGCTCGGGCAAA
>NW_016107358.1:5230134-5247031 GCF_001604975.1 Cebus imitator | reverse complement strand
TTTTTTTTAAGATGGGGTTTCACCATGATGGCCAGGCTGGTCTTGAACTCCTGACCCCAGGTGATCCACCTGCCTCGGCCTCCCAAAGCGCTGAGATTACAGGTGCAAGCCACCACGCCCAGCCAAGAGCTTTAACATATACCTGGGGGCGAGGGAGTCAGCCTTATAAATTTAATTTTTTAAGAAAATTAGGACACAAAATTAGGATGCAAAATTCAAGAGATTTAGCAAAATCTAGCATGAACTAGAGTGGCTCAGCCTATACGGGATCTCTCTGATTATTTGGGGGCAGGGAGGCCTACAACGCAATTTTCTTAACTTTACTTGAGTGTCTGGGTCACGGACCAGAGAGACCCCTCTCAGCTGATGAGATGGATATTAGAATCTGAGACCAGTCCATAGCGGAAACAATCCAAGGGGCACAGATCGACAAGGGCTGCGGATCCAAGAGCCAATTCCAGACCTGGATTGGGAGCTTGGACTCAGCAAGACAGCTTGGCCATGTCTAGTTTAACTTGGGAAGATAGGGACTGATACAGTTTTTAAGGGCCCATATTCACATCTACATTCATCAGATGGAGCGGCAACAGATTTTAAAACCAGATTATTAGCAGAGAAGGAATTTCCATTCTACTGCCAAGCTGACCAATGTCCCTTACCTTCACAGCCTCAACTCCTTCAACTCCCCTTCATCCTTCATGCTCCGAACGAGAGGCCAGTTGTTAGCCCACCCTGTATGATTGCATGCCTCTTGCTTTTCCTGCGACTGTCACCTTTTTTTTGTGTATCATCTAGGTAACCGCAACTGATTATGTAAAATCCAGCTCACGTAAGACCTCATTCATAAAGATGTTCCTGCCCTCCATGTGTTGCTTTCCCTCTCCCACATTGGGTGAGGTGCACTTCCTTCATAGTTCCACAGAAGCTGGGGATAACACTCCAGCAGGATCCCATGCTATACAGACGGCAGATGTGCACGTCTCTCTTCCACAGGAGTTTGGGAAGACTGTGATCAGTGGCTGCCAGTCTCAGCCACAGGTACACACAGAGTTAACTGACTACCACATAAAGTCGGAATTAAGCCTAGCATATTACAACATTTACTTTCTACTTGTAAACGTGGAAAGGGGACCCTTTCACATATAATTCTCCTGCCATTTGACCTCTGAAATAAAATGGAGCACACGGTGTCAAGGGAGCGAAGGCATCTTTCTGACACATGGTAATTACCCTTAAAAGTATACCTCCCAATGAATCCCCTAAAAAACAGCGCCGCTGAGATTCTGGCAGTGTTCATAAATCACGGCTCTGGCCCCTCAGAAGTTTAGGAAGTTAGCAAGGACACTTGACAGAATTACAGCTTTTATTAATGTCATGGGCTTGGATTATTTATTTAAGATTACTAGGATCTGAAAACATGCACTCCAATCGAGCCTTCACCTAAATCACAAGGAATGGTGCAGAAGCCCCTCTTGCTAGAAATCTCTTGCTATTTGCTGCTGTTGGGAAGATGCTCTCTAAGGGATAGAAGGAGCTGGTAAAACTCCAGGAAGAACAAGGATGATTAAAATTATCTTTTCCAGTCCAAACACTATAAATGTTAAACACATGTTTTGCAGTTCAATTGTTTTAAAATATTTTCCAACATGACCTTTGTAAATATTTGTATGTCTCTCCCACTCCAAGGAGTCAATGGCTGTTGGGTGGAGGCCCCTGGGGAGGTCTAATGAGGAAATGCTCCCAGTGCAGGAACTCTGCCCTGCAAGTAAGTCAGCCCTTGTAAGGATGTGTGCTACCCCAGCAGGGCTTCCAATTAGACTCTAATTACTAGAACGCTAAATTATTCAACATGACCCAAAAAGAAAATAAAGCTTCTCAAAATTGGTGAGACAAACAGAACCTCAGAACAGGAAGGGGCTTTCAAAATTATCTGGTTCAAAACCCTCCTTTTGCAGATGAAGGAAATGAGGCACGGAGAACTGAAGAGAGAAATCCAGGTTCACGAAACACATCTCCATCTCTGATCAGTTGAGTCTGCCTTTTGAGACAGCCCATGACTGACTGGCTTTCCTTTTCCTTCCTCCTCTCTGTCCTCACCACTGAGTTCTCTTTCCCTTCCTGACACCCACGTGGAGTATTCTGCAGGATCCATTTCTTATGTCTCTCCCATCCCAACTCTATCTCCCAGCAAACCAAACTACTGCCGCTCCCCAAGCTCAGAGCACAATATCAATCTGTGCATTTGGATGTGCTTTTTCTCTGTCTCCAATGGTTTTCTTTCCCTGGGAAGCCGATCGACATCTGCTCAGCCTTTAACACACAGCTAAAGACAGACTTGACTCTTGTGTTACCATAGTCATTCCCCATGTATATTGTAGTATAGCACTTACAGCGTTGAGTTCTTTTTTTTTCTTTTTTTTTTTTCTTTTTTCCCCTTCCCCCCACCCCCAGTGTTGAGTTCTAACCATTGGCTTAGTCATTCATCTCTTTGACTCAACAATGAGCCCACGCAGTACCCAGCATGTGGTGCATCTTTGGTGTCTGGCCAGCACCCTCTCGTCAGTTTCCACTCCAACCCCACTCTGGATCTCTATTCCCTGGCCCACTCCCCCTGCATGTTCCAACACTCTGCTGAGTATTTCACCAACATCTCAAACCTGTTCCCAAAGCTGATATTATTGTTCCTCTAACCCTGCCATTCACCACCCCGAAACCTACTCCTGCCCATCCCCCGTCCTTTGCCATTCATGGTATTGCAATCCTGTCAGTCACTCAGATTAAAACCCAAGGTTTTCATTGATTCCTCCTTCACATCTGCCTCTGAACGATGGCTGTTCATTCCACCTTGACCACATCTCTAGTGACATCACCCCTCCTCCTTGATTGTGATCACAGCCTGAAGCCAGCCCTCTCCACCGCCTGTTTCACCATTTTCAGGACCCTCTGCTCCGTTCTCTCAGTTTCTGTTCTTGCTCCTTCAAGTCACCAGGCTCACTGCTACTAGAGTAACCCCCCCACCACGGGCAGCTTGGTCACATCATTTTCTTGCTCAAAAACTTGCAATAACTTCTTTGTCCACAGCCCAAATTCTTTCCAAGGTCCTCTTCATCCAAAATCCTCTACAATTTAGCTTCCACTGCGTTTTTATTCTTACCTCCAACTACTCCAGTTACTCATTCTAATTCCAACCACTGTGTCTCAGCGTCTCCTCACTGTGTTTTCCTACCATACTTCCTACTAATGCTTCTAGCCTACAGGTCCTTCTCATTAACTGTCACCTAAAATTCAACTCAGTTATGAAGTTTAAGCAAGAAGTAACTAATCTCAAATTCCACAAAGCACTTTGTTTATAACTTTATTTTAATATGATTCCATTTGTTCTTGGATCTTGGGTTTCGGGGAGTTAACAACACTGTAAGAGCAGAAACCCTTGCATCCCTCAGAGAGCCCACCATAGTAGTATTTGAACATAGTAGGCGCTTAATACTTGCAGGTTGAACTGAATTAGATTATACAGACAGCAGACGTCTACATAACTACTAAATTCATGAATTCTAAGACTGACAATTTTTCATATTTATCATTTCTGAAATCAGAAAGCATCTTACACGAATGATGTCCTAAACATCACTAAACTTTTTTTTTTGCTTTATTCATGATACATAAAATAGCAGGGGCTTTTGCAATGGATAATGTCTTCTACTCAAGAAAATAGGGTATTATCCCAAAGGATTATAAATCGTTCTCTATAAAGACACATGCACACCTAGAATTATTGAAGCACTATTTATAATGGCAAAGACTTGGAACCAACCCAAATGCCCATCCATGATAGACTGGATGAAAAACAAATGTGGTATATATATACCACAGAATACTATGCAACCATAAAAAAGAATAAGTTTATGTCCTTTGCAGGGACATCGATGAAGCTGGAAACCATCATTCTCAGCAGACTAACACAGGAGCAGAAAACCAAACACCACATGTTCTCACTCATAAGTGGGAGTTAAACAATGAGAACACATGGACACAGGGAGGGGAACATCACATACTGGGACCTGTCTTGGGATGGGGGGAAAGGGAAAGGAGAGCATTAGGACAAATAACTAATGCATGTGGGACTCAAAATGCGGATGATGGGTTGATAGATGCAGCAAACCACCATGGCACATGCATACCTATGTAACAAACCTCCATGTTCTGCACATGTATCCCAGAACCTGAAGTAAAATAAATAAATTAATAAATGTGTAACAACTGGAAAAAGAGAAACTAGGAAATTATAAAGTATCCCAATGTTAACCCCAGTTTGTGGATTCAACTGTTGTATAAAAAACGCAATTACTGCTACCAAAAGACCAATCGAATTGGCAATTCTTAAAAAACTAAAGGAAATCTATTTTTCCCTACTGAGAAGCTCACAGTCTGCTATACAATGTCTTCGTTCTCTAACTGCAACCAAATTTCAGTAGATAAAAGATGGTTTAAGGGGCAAGGGTGCGTCCAGCTCATCTGCTGTGATTAGCACCTTAAATATAGTAGGCATTCAATTAATCTTTTTTGATTAATTTATATTTAATATAAGCATGTTAATATAATTAGACAACTGAGGCCATAGCACAATTAGCGTGATGTTTGAGGCACCAATCAAATAAATAATAATTTTTTTTTTTGAGGCGGAGTCTTGCTCTGTCTCCAGGCTGGAGTGCAGCGGCGCAATCTCGGCTCACTGCAACCTCCGCCTCCTGGGTTCAAGTGATCTGTCCGCCTCAGCCTCCCGAGTAGCTGGGACTACAGGCGAGTGCCACCACACCCAGCTAATTTTTGTGTTTTTAGTAGAGATGGGGTTTCACCATGTTGGCCAGGATGGTCTCCATCTCTTGATCTCATGATCTGCCCACCTCAGCCTCTCAAAGTGCTAGAATTACAGATAAATAATAATTTTTAAAAATCCAAACCCTTATCTGTATTATCCATTTAGCCACTGTGTGTGTTGTGGCCTTATTGTTATTATAATCAGCATAACCCTGAGTAACACTTATTGAGCATTTATTCTAGGCAGACAGTGTTATGCTAAGCACTTAGCCTAAAGTATTTAACTCAGTCTTCAAAAACTGGGTTGTAATAGAGAGTCTTGACTCCACTTTTTTGAGGTTTAAATGGTGACCCCCTCATTGTCCCTTTGTGCCCCACACTTGGACAAATTGATAAGAAAGCCTGGGTGTTTCCTTCTGTGGCACCCATGGGTGATTCAAGCCACACAAGCCTCCATCTACATACAGAAACTCTTACTCCTAGCCCCACTCTCTAACCACAATAAAAACCCCAAGATAGCCTCCTTTCTCTGTCTACTCAAGGCTTTCAGGGCCTCTTGGAAAGCATGCCCTGCTCTCTCCAGAAAACTCCATTATGTAAATAATAAATCTTCTCAGACTCCCTGTGAGTGTGTCACATCCAAACCAAGTTTTGAGTAGGGAATCCATCCTGACTCTGAAGGGTGCTTGGAGCAAGGATAGATATTATTATACCCTGTTAACCTAGAAATAAACAGGCCTACAGCTTTACCCACGGTCACACAGGCAGTAAGTTCATCTGGTCAGCGGACTCTGAACCCCATACTGCATTTTCTTTTGTCTGAATTACTTTTAAGAGCCTTCTGGCTGGTCTCCTTGCCTCTAACTTCCCCTCCCTGCAACCCCTCCTCCAAATGAAAAACAGGAGCAACTCATATCTAAGTAGGACATTTTCCTTTTTCCATGGCTACTCATGGTTGCACAGAAGATAACTCTGGCCCAATCTACTTTTCCAGACTGATCTCACACGATACCTTCTCCACCTATGGGTAAGAAGCATGTGCTCTGCTCTGTATTTTCACTTAATCATCTTCTCCATATACTATATTGTAGAACATACAAATGTTATCTATTGTAATGATTATATGCTATAATGCAATTATTTGTTCACATATCCATTGCTCCAATAAACTCTGTGCTTCTAGTACAGTGCCTGACCCACAGAGAGAAAAAACAGATCTGATGAATGAAAGAAGTCAGCAGAACGGTGTTATTGGAGCTTGATGAGAATAAATAGTTTTGTTCCAATTATTTTAGTAGCAACACTCACTCAAGAACATTGTATTGCACTTGCTTAATGTACTCACAAATTAATATATTATATAGTACTTTAAGATTTAGGTTTTTTTTTTCTTTCCAAAGTCTCAGATTGTGCACTTGAATTTTAAAATCATAATAAACTTCCAATTACTGTTTTTGCCTTCAATCCCTCCTTCTAATTCAAGTTATGAATTTTCACATAAAGGAAATTACTGTCTCTAGACAATTATCTTTATCCATTTGGAAACAAATGATCTTGAGTAAACTTAGTCATCCATCCATGACCTCATGTAAGTCAGCAGGGTCAATCTCTTCATCCAGCTACTCAGTGGTTTCACATAAAAGTGGCACCACAAGAAACAGACAAATTAATGATTTTTCCGCTATGAATCCCATAATCTAACAGGTTTCCCAGAGAGTGAAAATATGTCCCTTCCCTCAATATCATGTACACTATTAATCCACATACACTTTCAGTTCTACCACTCTCATAGAGCATTAGATGAAGAATAAATTAAGTGGTTTGGAAAGAGTTAAAAATCCCCTTTCTTAGAAATGGAAAGACCTAAACCAGGCGTCCCCAGTCAGAAGATATGGCCCTTTTTATTGTCTTTGAAGTCTTTCCTTGTTAAGCAGAATACCATGCACCAGTATCAACCCTTGGGACCATGCATCAGTTATCAATCCCAGGGAAGGACTCTTAACACCTCACCAATATCATCCACCAGTATCAGTTCCAGAGAACTCTAAATACCTTGCCAATTTCTGCTAAGGTTTTTAGATCTGGCAAGAGATTTTTCACTCACCCAGCTACCATAGCCTTTACATAAACCCAACCTCCAACATATGAGTCTAGTGAGACAGAACACTTACACAAGTCATGCAGAGCAACTTTGTTAGTCACAGATAGGCAGCATGAATCAACAGAAGTCTCAAATCCATGGTGAGCTGACTCTCTAGGGCTCAGGAAAGCTGCCTAGGAAAGATGCAGTCTCGCTGGATTTTAAACCCTTGGGAAACTGGGATTACTGAGCTAAAGTGTTGCCGGACCCCAAGGAAACACATCAGTGAGCTAAAGTGTTGCAAGACATCCTGTCCTAGGAAGGAATAGGACAAAGCTTGGACTGTTGCAGAAATTTCCTCCTTATCTCAGGATACTACATTCTCAGCACATTCTGCAATTATCCTGACAACGACAAGCAGGAGATAGGAGAGCTGGTTCAGCCAAGGCCATTCAGGGACCCATCCTCCTGCATACCAGATTCATTTCTAATCAATTACAGATGCTTCCTTCCCTCTTTAATTTGCCATACTTTCCAACAACAAGAGAGGAAGACAGAATCCACGGTGTCCTCTTCCCTAGTCCTCCACTCAGAAGGTTCATTCATCACCTTCACTCCCTGAACTACAATCTTCAATGTACAAGAAATACCACAAACAACATCAACAGCTCCCCAAAAGGGGTTGAGGGCGTTGAATTAGCCCACTGAGAAATACTGTGGCTATTTTCTCTGAAATTACTTAACTCATATAATTGGCTAGAATATTGAAACAATTCAGTCAAATAATCATTTAAGTCCACCAAATAGCTGATTTAAACCCCAGAATTATCTGATCTAAACTTGCTGATTATTTTATCATTATATAGACGGCAGCCTTATCACTTAATGCCAAAGGCAACATAATGGTGATAATGAAAATAGAAACAGTTTTGCTTGATAATGTCTATGAACATATGAGATTAAGGATTTGTCTTAAATACTAAACCTATCAGTGTATAGACAATAAAACTATTACCACAGATCAGTATCCTACCTAAAATCATATTCTTTTGCAAAACTGGTATAATTAGCCTTCTGTTCAATTGTCTGTACAAGTAATTTAACTTTAAAAGAAGTTTCTTTTATGGATCCTTATTAGATTTAAAACATTGCATTGAGCTACGACTCATAAATTCATCTGAATAAGAATGTATTAATGCTGCCCTCGAAAGACTTCTAGTTAAACAGCCCAGTAACTAGACTGGAGGGAAGACTGAGAGGATAAAGTCCTGACCATTCGAAGGTGGACTCTGCCAGCATGAATCAAAATCCTGTGTACATGGAACAACCCAGGTAGGAAATTTGATGGTGCTACGCTCCATTGGCTAAGTTGGATATAAAGGGCCAAGATTTGAAAGAGTGTTGTTTTGGTGTCAGTGTGGCGCCTTTGAGAGGATCTAGGATCAGCAAGCACGTGTATTTTCCATTTGTGCAGAGATGACTTAATTTGAACATAGTAAATCTAGGTTTGGGAATGTATGAAAATAAACAGAGACATGGAAAGCTTATGTTAAAAACTTCCTCCTTACTACCCATCTACTTTTGGAAGGACCTAATCTGCTAAATAAAAATAATATTGTTCAATTATACCTGGGAATATGTACATGGGAAATTGTGAAGGAAATAAAATTATGTTTGGTGTGAAATTCAGAAGGTTTATCATCTGATGTAATGCAAAACAAAGGTTAAGGATTACGTGCTTCTTTTTATGACAATGAAAATAAATAGAAAGGATAAAAATGATTTCAGAAGGTAAGATTTTAGGATGGTCCAATTTCTGGATTTACATATTCTTCCTACTAATAATGTGTATCTGTACCCACTATGCCTATTTTCTTATTCTAAATCAAATCTTAAAGGCAATCTCTCCAAGGATATACCAGAATACAGATAATTTTAAGGATACCTAAAGGACTTATCTTAAGACACTGACACATATCTGCATCCGTGGTGGCAAAATGAGGCAGAAGTCTGACCTAAGAACACCTAAACAAAAAATGTGAAATTATTCTTATACCAGAAGAAATATATCTTATAAAAACATATTGAAAACGTCACTGAGCTATATTAATACAGATATGCGTGTGTGTGTGTGTGTTGAGACTGAATTCTAGACCTTTCATTTCATTATATATGCAAGGCAATGTACAAATTAGTATACGGTATCACAAAGATGTGGAAATAATTTCCATTTTGCCTATTTACTTCTTTACTCTAAAATATAATGTAGGTGAGATCAGGTGTGGTGGCTCACACCTGTAATCCCAGCACTTTGGGAAGCCGAGGCAGGTGGATCATGAGGTCAGGAGACTGAGACCATCCTGGCTAACATGGTGAATCCCATCTCTACTAAAAATACAAAAAATTAGCCAGGTGTGGTGGCACATGCCTGTAGTCCCAGCTACTCAGGAAGCTGAGTCAGGAGAATCACTTGAACCCCAGAGGCGGAGGCTGCGGTGAGCCGAGATAGCACCACTGCACTCCAGCCTGGGTGACAGAGTAAGATTCCATCTCAAAAAAACAAAGAAAGAAAAATTTGACGTAGGTGAGTACTTTCCAAAATGTGTTAGGATTTCTACTGAGATATCAAACAATTTCTCAAAGCAATGTCATTAATTAGTATTTTTAATTCAAAAAAAAGTTGAGAAAACAAATGTTCTCCTGGCAGCATGTGTGGACAAATGGAGAACATGGCCTTTGCATCTCTTCTCAGTCTTTACAGAGCCCATTCTCCAATTCCAGTGAAGCAATCGTGCCAAGTTAAATCCCCTGCTTCACCCGTAACTATAAATAACCAGGGAGTCCATTAGCATCCCCAAAGTAACTACAGCTGTTCTAAATCATCCAAGCAATTCAGATTTTGAGGCTGCAGAACCTACTAGATTTCTCATGAATAGAGAAGAGCTTTCAGTCATTCAGGGATTCTAAAGAGTAACCTCCACCTTTCCATCAGGAAGGAAACTGAGCCATTATGCTGAACCAGTATTGGGAAATGGTTGTCACCACACAGCACAAAAATCATCAAACTGAAGGACACTGTAACAACTGCTGAGTTCTGTCTTCTGACACATGCAGAAATTCCCTAAACGACATTCCCAGCCAGGTGTTCTGGAGTCTGCTTCGGCATTTCCAACAATGAATTATCTTAATATGATTTTTAATTTTTAGAAGGAGAATTACAGTACCTTCCATTTTTACTACACTTTGGAAAAATACTTTTCAATGTGTTAATTTTGGATCCCAAGGAGTCCCTGAGGATCCTTCCGGGGTCTTGGAGTTCAAAGCTATTTTCACAATAAAAGAAAGATACTATTTTCCTTTTCTACTGTGTTGACATTTGCACTGATGGTGCAAAAGCAATGGGTAAAACTACTGGCCACTAAGCACAAATCAAGGAATGGTACTAAATTAAACTAGCAGTCATGGTATTCCTCACTCCCAGCCACTGGTGGGCTGGGATGAGGTGGGAGGGGGTGTTTTACTTACTAATGGCCTTGATGCAGCAGTAAAAATGAACTGACTAAATCAGAACACTTGCATATACATTTTTAAAATGCTGCATTATATTTGAAGAAATGGGAGTCAGACATAAAGTACATCAGCTGCATGACAAAGAATGATGCTTGATTTCTGTGATCATTTGAGTTGCAAGTCACATTAGTCACTGTCTTCGTGGAACATCATTGGTACTTAGAAGAATGACAACAGGCTATGGTTATTCTGATTTGGTTACTTGGCAGACATTTTTCAAAAAGTCAACCAAATAAATCTGTCAGGTCGAGGTAAACAACCGGCAATATTTGTAGCCAATGATAAAATTCAAAAAAGCAGGGAATACACTAAACAAACTGGACTTTAGAACAAACAGAAATGCCTCTACTTGTGAAGACCATGAGTTCCAGTAGCAAAACTTGGTACCAGAAGCTTTCTTACTAAAGGTAGGTCTGCCCAAAGCATGTGGATTAACCCAGAACATTTGTCACTTTGCTCTGCTGTTGGCAAGACGTTCCCCCCACTACAGGTGACATGAGCAAGGAGTCCCCAATTTTCTGGGCCTATTCAGAGGCCCATTTGGTGTTGCTAAGGATGCATCCAACATCGCTTGGCAGAGCCTTCCCTACTTCTAGCCAGAGATGCCTTGACAGGTAACCCTTCCAAAAGCTGAGCTCAGCCCTGGCCTGTTGAAAAGAAAACAAGAGATCTTCTGCCTTGTTTCATAACCATAATCATCCCATCTACCCCCAAAGACTCAGTCCTGAGGGTGCAAAAACTCCCCCAACTCCCTTCAGATTGGTTTTCCCCATAGGATTCGTCATTTTATACTACGAATGTTAAAATTTGTTCCAATGTTGGCTTTAATATGCAAGCAATAAGGCAGAAAAGAGACAAGCGGAGAAAAAGCCTTTTAATCAAAAAAATATTAAAATCACACAACATAGCAGGGTTTATGTCGCTCGTGTTCTTTTGGTTTCTATGAGTTTGTTCTTTTTTATTTTGTTTTATTTTAATGCCTGGCTCTTAAACAAAAAAGAAATAGAAGATTACATAAACTGAAGAGAAGTTTAGAGTCCCCTCATGAACAAAGACTGAACAATAATCTGATAGGGCAATTTAAGGCAATTTAATAATAACCCATGGGTCTAGGTCACCAGTATCTTGTCATGGAAGACACATATATAATTTTAAATTTTCTCATAGCCACTTTTTAAAAAGTGAAATAAGATAGGTAAAATTAACTTTAGTTATGTATTTTATTATTTTAATATGTCATCAATCTAAAAATATTACTTAGATATTTTACATTCTTTATTCATACTATATGTTAGTTTGCTGCATCTGCCAAAACAAAACGCCATAGTTTGAGTAGCATGAACAACAGAAATTTATTCTCTCAAAGTCTGGAGGCTGGAAGTCCAAGGTCTAGGTGCCAGTAGGGTTCAGTTCTTGTGAGAGCTCTCTTCCTGGCTTGCAGACAGCCACTTTCTTGCAGTGTGCTCACATAGCAGAGAGAGAGCTCTCTGGTATCTTTTCTTATAAAGGCCCTCATCTTATGAGGATCCCACCCTTACAAGCTTATTTAGCCTTAGTTATTTTCTTACTTTGAACCTCCCATTGGGGGTTAGGGCTTCAACATATGGATTTTGTGGGGTTGGGGACACAATTCAATCTCTAACATACTAAGTCCTTAAAATCTGGTGTGTATTTTACACTTGCAGCACACCTTAGCTTGGACTAGCCACATTTCAGATGCTCAATAGCCACAAGTGAATTCCGGCTGCTGTCTTAGACAGTGCTGACCTCAGTAAATGGTTATTGGCTTCAGAAGTCAGAGCAACTCTGAAACAGAATTGCAGAGCTGGAGCCATGAGCTTGATCTTTAGGTAGAAGGCAGTTACACCAGGAAGAAGCCTGGCCAGAGGCCAAGGTTCACCTGCGGGCAGCCAGGGAAACTGATGACACGCTGCTTAGGAGGAAATCATTCGTCTTCAAATCCCAACTGTCACTTTCCAAAGTTTGTGGACAAAATTGGCAGCGAAAGCTTAATGGAACATTTTCCTCAGCTAAAGAGTAACAAGATTTCTGGCTGTTATTTCCTACAAGGTAAGGTGTGTGCAGGTTCACTCACCTCCCGGGTTAACCATTTTAAGCTCCTGGGGGACTCCAGCCATGGGCACGTGCTTGGGATGGGGGAGGGTTCTCTGGTGACTTGCCTTTATGGGGGCATTGGTATGACTGGCATTCATCATCAGCAAGCATAAACAACATTAAAGCACACCAAATCCTGTCATGTTACATTCTGTTTACCAAAACTACAGGCAAACTGAAAACAAACAATAAAGATGTTGAAATAAGGAAACAATGCCTTAAGGAAAAAAAATTTCCCTTTTCACAGAGTAACAGCAAACAATAAATAAATAACCTTCAAGGGTAAAAATAATTGTCCTTTTAAATATAAAACCACACCTGCAGCAAGAAAAACACAAGTCATACATATAGCAGATAGCAAAACCCAAAAGAATCAAGAAAAACATTTCAATTCACAACATTGTCATGGCTCATTGAGCAGCTGATACATTCTGTAAGAGTTCTCCATTTGCTTAATCATTTTTAATTCTACCTGTGGACTCTTAAAGGTGTTCTTTCTCCATGATGGTAGTAACACCAGTCACAATTTTGCCTCTGGCAGGTCAAAGCCTAGGGACTCAGCTAGGCTTTGACCTGCCAGAGGCAAAATTGTGACTGGTGTCTTTGGCAGCTCCATCCTCTCCTTTCTGGGACTCCAGCTCCCCTCTGCCCCTCTCAAATGTCTTAGCAGCTTCCCACCACTTTCTATGCCTTTAGCTTTCACTATCTTAGAAGGGCAATCCAATAGGCACATTTGTCCACTAACGTCAACAGCTGCAGCAGAATCTGTTCTTTATCTGCTCTTTAATCCTCCTTGCTTCTGGTAGCAGCCTGCTTTCCCTGGAGAACTATCCCTTCCTTACTCTCTGCCTGTGGTTGAGGTGGAACTGACTCAACCTTCAGAATCCAGGGTGGACCCATGACTGAGCACACAAGCCACGTGTTCCATCCATTGGCCACAGCGACACGTGAGGATAGGGCATGTAAACAAAGTCAGCCAAGTGAGCAGTTCTCTCCAGGACTTCTCCAAAGGCCACAAGGAAAACACTTCTCTCCTACTGGTGCTGCTGAGAGAACCACCTCGCCACCATTGGGGACAAGACTGCCTAAATGAAGTAAGCAGAGAGAAACAACAGATTCAAGAGATGGGGAGATGTGTCCTCTTGATTTGGCTCCAGTACCTGGTTCCAGAGATCCAGGTTTCTGATTAAGCCACTTTGAGCTGGGTTTTCTGTCACTTGCAACTAAGCGTCTTGACAAGTAGAGTACTATACTAATTTAACCTCTTCGGAATAAACATCCCTCCTACCCCACCTCCTCCCTCAACATAACCACCACTCCCAGAAGAGAACAAGGCTTAAACACAAAGGAAGAGATCCCCAATGAGGGGATTTTAGGCACCTGTGGCAAATTAATGAAGCTGATAGTTACAGGCAGGAAGTTTTTCCAGCATCCATACAGCTTCTAAAAAAGCATTACATAGGTAACAGCTCATACTGTTTCAGTAAGGCCAATCTTGGTATTTTGCCTTCTCAGTCTACTGAGTTTTCCTTTATTTGATCCAGAGCCAAAAAACATTTCAATAAGCCAGACGCTTTCCATTAGAACAGGTCAGGGTTGAGTTCTCACAACCACGAGATGAGACAACTATGTCTCCCTCCTACTGAATTATCCTCCCAGCCATTGAAACCAGTCTCCTTTATTACAGCCTCCTTTCTATCCACCATCCTTAGGCCAGAGTCGTCTTTCTCTAACATTTACATACTCATTATTTTCCTGCTCAAAACTCTTTCATGGAATCAGAATAATATTTAAAGTCCTTAGCATTGCCATCTCCTCTGTGAAGTCTTCCTAGATAGCCCCTCTCCTCCTCCACAGGATCCATGCTTCTTTGGTGAATCAGTATTTTATCTGTCAGTCTTCAATGATAGCTATTTTTGTGTCTATATTCTCTCCACCTGGTTCTGCATTATAAATTCCTTGAGAATGGAAAATGTCTTATGCATCTTTTAATTCAAAACACCTGGCATTTTGAAACAGATAAAAGCACTCAAGATGTGCATAGAATGCCTTGACACCCACAAACTGGCACCAACCTCCATTTCCACCACGTGACACACCCATCACTGTTCCTCGGTTCCAGCCATATAAGACGGCTTAGTTGGGCTCTCTTTGGATTTACTCAGACCAGCACACATAATTACAATTACCCTCTGGCCTCCCAACTGTCTATTAGATACACTTTTCCCTAATATGTAGTTTCTGATTTGTAATAACTTCAACTTCATAACACCTTTTAACTCATAATGTCCTTCTCCACCTCATTTCTCCTGGTGCACACATCCTCTAAGCTTCACTTTCCAAACCTAACTGCTGACTTTCTCCATTTCTGGATGCAATATTTTAGGAATGAGACTCTGACCAACCCAGTTCTTCCCTGTTTGTGCAGAGCTTTCCAGGTCGGGACCCAGGCTTGCCATGGGTTGGCTGTTTTCACATCAGTGGCCCCTCTGTGGTCCAACCAGCCTGACCAGTAGGGGCCACATGTCTGCTGTGGTCCGCCCATTCATCATGAGTGGACTGGTCATGCATAACTGAGGCCAGGGTCAGGTCAGGCACCCTACAACTGTCCAAACTGAGCACCGGTGTCTGCGCCCCAAACACTATACTCACTGACACTGTTTAACCGATCATTCATCTGAAATGCCCTTCCATCCATTTTCTGCATTTGAAACCTCATCCTTAATAAAATCCAACGTAAATATCACGTATGCTATGAAAACTTTCCCAAGTATCCGAATGGTTATAAAACTCTCCTTTTTATGCAATCTCAAAGCACACAGTGGCTTTAATTTACAACTATCACACTATCCTAGATAGTAAACATTTGGAGATGTTTCTTTCTTTTTTTTCTGGATCGTAGATTTTTTAAAGGCCAGGACCATAGCTTTTATATTTTGTTTCCCACAGTATACCTCATAGAGAGCCTTGAAAACAGTGATATATATATATATATATATATATATATATACATATATATATATATATAATTAAATTCCAAATGGTTACTAAATTGTAAGAACAATTTTAGAGATGTAATATAGTCAGCTTTGCCCCTGACTTCTTTCCACTGAGCCCAAATTGTTCCTAAAATAGACCCCATTCCTGTCACATTGTGTGTTCCTTTGTGGATTTCAAGTCACTCTACTTCCTCAAGGTTTCACTCAATTCTTTCCCAAAACCCTCAGGCTATTCTATCCTACTCTATCTAACTATCTGTCTATCTAAAAGCCCCAACCACTGTGCCTCCATTTCAACTGGTACACCCTGGCCATCAAGACTTCCAGGACCGGAGATCAGCTGTTAGCCACATCTATTTAAGCTCCCTTAGCAGCAAACCCACTGAGTCTCTGCCTCCTAAGTTTCTAAATTTGGACTTTTTGTTCAGAATTCTAAAAATTTGTACATGTGATTTCCTACAGAGGCAAACTTGAAGATAAAATGAACTTTTGCCTTTTCACAAAAATGTGAAATCAGCTTAACTTAGCCCAAAAACCAATAAATAGTTCTGTTTCTTCTATGATAAAACATGCAGCACTTTGCATGACAAATCAAACAATCTGGAATTTGCTTTGAAGGCCAAACTTGTCTTAATAATTTTAAATTACTAAGCTGGAAAATAATACTTCCAATTGTTAAAAAATCTTAAAAGAGCCTCTACCCTTAGAGCTTTCATAAAACAGTAAAGTGTTTTATGAAAGCTCTAAGTCTTCTTGATCTAGAAGTGCCCACAATTCTTGACTATTCAAGAAAGTAGGCCTGGCATGGTGGCTCACGCCTATAATCCCAGCACTTTGGGAAGCCAAAGCAGGCGGATCACCTGAGGTCAGGAGTTCAAACCAGCCTGGGCAACATGGAGAAACCCCATCTCTACTAAAAAATACAAAAATTAGCCAGGCATGGTGGCGCATGCCTATAACCCCAGCTACTAGGGAGGCTAAGGCAGGAAAATCGCTTGAACCCAGGAGACGGAGGTTGCAGTGAGCCAAGATCACACCATTGCACTCCAGCCTGGGCAACAGAGTGAGACTCTGTCTCAAAAGTTAAAAAGAAGGGAGAGGGAGAGAGAGAGAGAGAGAGAGAAAGGAAGGAAGGAAGGAAAGAAAGGAAAGAAAGGAAGAAAGAAAGAAGGAAAGAAAAAAGGAAAGAAGAAAAGAAAGAAAGAGGCCGGGCACGGTGGCTCAAGCCTGTAATCCCAGCACTTTGGGAGGCCGAGGCGGGTGGATCACGAGGTCAAGAGATCGAGACCATCCTGGTCAACACGGTGAAACCCCG
>NW_016107358.1:5227194-5229824 GCF_001604975.1 Cebus imitator | reverse complement strand
GGAAGGAAGGAAGGAAGGAAGGAAGGAAGGAGAGAGAGAGAGAGAAAGAAAGAAAGAAAGAAAGAAAGAAAGAAAGAAAGAAAGAAAGAAAGAAAGAAAGAAAGAAAGAAAGAGAGAGAGAGAGAGAGAGAGAGAGAGAAAGAAAGAAAGAAAGAAGAAAGAAAAGAAAAGAAAGGAAAGAAAGAGAAAGAAAAGGGCCAAGTGCAGCGGCTCATGCAGAAAAGAAAGGAAAGAAAGAAAGAGAAAGAAAAGGGTCAAGTGCAGCGGCTCATGCCTGGAATCCCAGCACTTTGGGAGGCCAAGGTGGGAGGATCACCTGAGGTCAGGAGTTTGAGACCAGCTTGATTAACATGGTGAAACCCCATCTCTACTAAAAATACAAAAATTAGCCAGGCATGGTGGTGGATGCCTGTAATTCCAACTACTCGGGAGGCTGAGGCAGAGGAATCGCTGGAACCCAGGAGGCAGAGGTTGCAGTGAGCCAATTGCACTCCAGCCTGAGTGACAATGCGCGACTCCGTTTCAAAAAAAGAAAAAAGAAACTATTATCTAATTTGTGGATTTCTTGGTCTTCAGTTTCACATTCTTTCTTCATGCTTCCTTTCTCTCTTTTAACCCCTTCTGGCAAAGGCTGAATAGAACAGAGTGAGATGAAAAATTAAATAAAATTTGAAAACATGCTACATCAGCGTCATTAGTTTCATCATGGACTAAGTCTTCCTTGGCCCCTTTTCACTGAAAAAAGTGCATTCCACATAACACTTCCTGCTAAGATCATGCCATTCCATTGGGGCACACGATATTCTTGACCCACTCTGCTGACTCCATGTCTCAGTGACTCCATTCCCAAAGTGTTAATCAAGTATTCTGCCATTTACTTTTAAAGTAACGTTGGATGGGAAAGGGATTTCAACACAATAGATGATAAAGGGCTATCAAGAACTTATGCTCGTGCACCTAATTTGATTTTAACCTAAATGCCCTTCAATGATAGACTGGATAAAGAAAATGTGGTACATGTACACCATGGAATGTTACGCAGCCATAAAAAACAATGAGATCATGTCCTTTGCAGGGACATGGATGGAGCTGGAGGCCATTATCCTCAGCAAACGGATGCAGGAACAGAAAACCAAACACCACATGTTCTCACTTATAAGTGGGAGCTGAATGATGAGAACACATGGACACATAGAGGGGAACAACACACTGGAGCCTTTTAGAAGGTGGAGGGTTGGAGGGAGGGAGAGGATCGGAAAAAACAGATAATGGGTTCTAGGCTTAATATCCAGGTGATTACATGGGTTTGTACAACAAAACCCCATGATACAAGTTTACCTATATAACAAACCTGCACATGTATCCCTGAACTTAAAATTAAATTAAAAAAAAAAATTCAGGCTCTAGTTTTCCGGGCTATTTTTACCTTGGAAAATAGACTCAGTCATTTTTAAAAGACAAAAGTCCGGCCGGGCACGGTGGCTCAAGCCTGTAATACCAGCACATTGGGAGGCCGAGGCGGGTGGATCACAAGGTCAAGAGATCGAGACCATCCTGGTCAACATGGTGAAACCCCGTCTCTACTAAAAATACAAAAAAAAAAAATTAGCTGGGCATGGTGGCGCATGCCTGTAATCCCAGCTACTCAGGAGGCTGAGGCAGGAGAATTGCCTGAACCCAGGAGGCGGAGGTTGCGGTGACCTGAGATCGCGCCATTGCACTCCAGCCTGGGTAACAAGAGCGAAACTCCGTCCCAAAAAAAAAAGACAAAAGTCCAATTGTTTGCAAAGCAAAATCCATGCAGGAAAATGCAATGTTAAGGTCACATACCTGAAAACTTCTACCTGAGGATTATTTTTTGAGACCTGCCACCTATATATGCAGCAGTTCTCAAATTTTTTGGTCTCAGCATCCCTTTACCATGTATGGAGAACCCCAAAGAACTTTTGTTTATGGAAATTATATTTATTAGTATTTATATTAGAAATTGAAAGAGAAATTTTTTAATTTTTTCATCCATTAAATAACCCAAAATAACTATAACAAATATATTACATATTAACACAAATGACATAAATTTTATTTTAAAAAATAACTATTTTCCAAAACCAAAGAAAATTTGCAGTGTCATTGTTTTACATTGTTTGCAAATCTTACATGATATCTTTATGAAATACCTTGCTTAATAGAAGACAGCTGGATTTTCCTATCTGCCTCTGCATTTAATCTGTTGCCTTGTGTTGTTTTGGCTGAAATAGCTGAAGAAAATGTGGTTTCACACAGATATCACTGAAAAAAGAAGGACCTTGCAGACACTCTGAAAGCCATACTTTGAGGATTGTTGACGTGGTGATATATCTATACATATGATACAGCTTCTCACTGCACAATTCAAATCCAGGTTTTTTGTGTTCTTACTTCAGTAGAGCTTCACTAATGGGCCTTGAAGGAAGCAATCCCGAGTTTGAAAGCTGTCTTCATCACTCTGGCTACGTGTTTTTGGACAGGATTCTTTATTCCATCTGTCATTGAAGTTGTTGGGAGGATCTAAGAATGCCTGACCCACAGGTGATACAGTAGGTACTTCATAAATGTTCATTTTCTTTTTCTCTCACTGTTCTGTATGGTAG
>NW_016107358.1:5175016-5226179 GCF_001604975.1 Cebus imitator | reverse complement strand
GACAGTAAGTTAACTTAAGCATACCTAATAATGACCCTGCATGGCCAATGCAGCTAAATGTGTGTTCGGAGTTCCAAGCTAAGGAATTTGGGAGTGGCCAACACAAAGATTCATTCCTTATCTATAAGGAACATCTAAGCCCCAGGGCCATCCCATCCCATAAAACATGAGTATATAGGGGATGGAAGCCCTTTGTTTTGGGTTAAATGAAGGTTGCCATGTGGTGGTTGTTAGAGGGAGGGTGCTAATTGAAAAATGCTGTAAAAACCACGTGCTCTTTGCAACCAGTTGTGGTTCTGCTGAGCCCACTGCTACTGGACTGTAGGTAAGGGGGTTCTCCTGTACAGTCATGACCACTGGACCGTAGGTAAGGGGGTTCTCCTGTACAGTCACCACCACTGGACCGTAGGTAAGGGGGTTCTCCTGTACAGTCACGACCACTGGACTGTAGGTAAGGGGGTTCTCCCGTACAGTCACTGCCACTGCTACAAGACCATAGGTAAGGTGGTTCTCCTCTACAGTGACTGTCACTGGAGTGTAGGTAAGGCAGTTTCCCTGTACAGTCACCACCACCAGGCTGTAGGTTAACGCAGTTCTGTCTAGCCTGCCACCACAGGACTGTAGGTAAGGTGGTTCTCCTGTCTAGCCTGCCACCACTAGACCACCTTGTTTGTAAGCTTCCTGCTAATGAAACCCATGTCTCATTTGTTGGCTCTGGGTCTCTTCTTCGGCCTCTTCAACTTGGTGCCATCCCTATTGAATCTAATAGGAGTCTGACAGGACACTTTCTGGGACAATTAATTTCATGTGTTAGTGTGACTGGGCCACAGGATGCCCAGAGTCTGGTTAAACATTATTCTGGATGTGTCTGTGGGGGTGTTTCTGGGAGAGGTTAGCACTTGAATTAGTGGACTGAGTAAAGTAGATTGCCCTTCCCATGTGGGTAGGTTTCATTCAGCCCATGAGTGCCTGAACAGAACAAAGAGGCGAACAAAGGAGGAATTCTTCAGCTAAGACATTGGTCTTTTCCTGCCCTTGGTCTGTGACTTACACCGTCAGCACTCCTGGTTCTCAGGCCTTTGGACTGGAATTGTATTCATACACATGGCTTTTCTGCATTTCCAAATTGCAGACAGGAGATCGTGGGACTTCTCAGCCTCCATAATTGCATGAGCCAATTTCTTATAAACCTCATGTGATTGATAGATAGATAGATAGATAGATAGAGCATAATCTATTGGTCCTGTTTCTCTGCAGAATCCTGATAAATACGCCTTTTCTTTGCCTTTTTTCCTCTGCTAATGTTCTGATTACTAACAAAACACAACTCTTGTCATGCACATTTGTTTAGTGGCAGGCATTTGTGGTTTCCTGCCCACTCTCTACACCTGTTCCTTCTGGTTACAGAGCCACGTTTTCAGTTGAGAAGTCTGGATGGCATTGTCCCAGTTCCAACCAATAGACCAGGATAGTCTTACTTTAGTCAAGATAGACCATCTGCCTGGCAAGATGATTTCTTCAAGATAACATGAACCACGCCAAAGAAAAGCTATCACTCTCCTTTTGGAGTTGGTAGTGGGAGGACAAGAGGCAGAGGGGTGTAGGTTGCTTCAGCCTTCTTGGCCCATGAAAGGAGTCACTGGGTAAAGGCAGCTGGCACCTACGGAAAGCACAGATGAGGCAGAAATCTCGTGGATATTGTTAGAGGTTTAAAGCAGGCTTTACCCAAATCAGAACTGCTGTAGGCTTCCAGTTACGTGAGCCAGCACGTGGTTTCTGCCAAGTCTACTTTGACTTGGGTTTTCTATGACTTTCATTATGCAGAATCCTAACCGATACACTCTCCAATACAAAATCTTCCTGAATTGCTTCAGTGGCATCTCCGACACTTGGTACCACCGTGAATAAACTTGAGCTGGAGCTGATGGAGCCATCCAGCCACTACCAATACCCACACGTGGAGAAAAACCGTGAGATGAGGAAGAGAGAATCCCATCCTAATGCCCGTGTTTGAGCTGCTAAATCCATGTTAATCTGATGCCCTGCACTCTTCAGTTACGTGTATGTATATGCCGATTTGGGCTCATTTTTCTGTCACCTGCAACCAAAAGATTTCTAACCAAGACACTGGCAATGCCAGGGACTCTCACATGGTAGTGAATGATTTGTACATTGATTAATGCCTCAAGCAGTATGTAAAAATACTCCTGGACCACTGTGCTAAAATCCTAATACTTGACTTTAGCATGGGTGATTTACCTAAGGAAAGGTTGAGAAAAACAAGCTTTGTTCAGCATGGCTTAATACAAAACCTACTCCCCTTACTTCTGCATTTTCCTTGGTTGTTATCACACTGCACCATGGGCCTGGAACGTGATCATTTTGCAGACTCTAATATATACTTTGATATACCTTGCCCCTTTTCCAATTTTCTAGCAAGTCTCCTAAGATTTTCTTTTTCAAATGACTGGAATTTCCTGAGTGAAATTCGTTCCCTCAGCCTCACTGTAAGCAGGGATGCATTTAGAAAATTCTGATGCATGGAAGGTATTTTTGAAACTTGTAATCTACCGAGAGAAAATATTCTACCACATTTCAGCTAAGCTACTCCCACAGGGCCAGGATCAACTAAATGCAGAGAATTGCCACTTTACATTTCCAACTTAAACTATTCTGCCTGGTCCTCAGCTTGAAGCATATTTCCCAAAAATAAAGAAGAAAGAAGCTTCTTAGGAGCACCTCCCAGGTCTCCCCTGGTGTGGACAGCCTCCTGGCTTCAGCACAAACCTGGCCTAAGGAAATGGAAGTTGAGTTAGCCCGAGTAATAGATAATTGGGCCACGGAGATACATCAAGACTGAACTGGATGCTGCATCTGAATTATTTGACTTGGCCCACACATCACATTCAATAGATAATTGTCAATTTCCCACTTTCTTTTGCACTGTGCTTTCTCAGACCCCATATCAAAAGGAAGCTGATCCTTTCTCTCCATCCCTGACACACCACCCTCCTGCCAACTGTGGGAGGATCCTGGCTTTGTACGGCTTGAAGTTTACACCATTTGGGGTCCCTCTTTCAGAATACAGAATTAAAAATAAAACATTGGAAGTGTCCCATATAAGAGAGCAGCCCTTGGGCTTAAGTTTCATCAGCTCCATGGGAAATCCAGCACTGCCCTTATCCAAGAAGGGGTGGGAGCCTAAGGCATAGAGCACCTTGAAACTATAGCTACTTCACAAATGCCTTTGATCACCAAGGAATAGAGCTTTATCTGCATTGCTATACCTTTCTGTCTGCTCTATCTTGACTTTTGCACAGAAGAAAGAGACATTACTCTGCTTCTCTTGGAAACTCACCATTAGGAAATTCTCAAAACCTGTAGCAACAGAAAATTCTAGAATGTTCCATGTGAAAGAAACATTAACAACCAGATTATCAAAACTTCTTGCTTTCTAGATGAAGAAACAAGACTAACAATGCACCAAAGGCTGTGCTTTAGCAGAATGTCTAGTCCAGAGGACTAGAACGTAGGTCTTTGCTTGAAAAGAAGCATGAAGGAGCCACAGCCCACCCACACAGCACCCCCATCTGTGCTCTCTCTCACGGCCCAGCCCTGTTTTTCAATGATTGCAATGGAAGAGTAACTCTTACTTACACATTCTGTGGAGGTGATCACCACAAATCCGCTCTTTGGGAGAGAAGTAAGCGTATTTTAAAGTGTCGTAACCAGTTTGAATATCAGCCTAACCATTTGTTAGCTGTGTAAGGTAGGGATCAGTTACTTAATCATGCTGATCCGTTTGTGTCTTCATTTGTGAAATAAATGGTGCACCTGCTTGGCAGGGCTGCAGTGTGGATGCCAACTGTTTCCTGCAGTGCCTTTCATTCCAAATGCAGACCATGCAAATGTATCTGCCTTGGGTCCTTCCCAAAGACCCATGAATAAAAGTATAGAGCTACAGAAAGGACTCTGTCGTAATAGTGAAGAGAATAGGACAGACACCAATAGAGAGAGTTCAGCCAATTTCAACACATATCTGGAACATGGAACATAGATAGGGACAGGCAGACAGAAGAAAGAGGTTCAGGAAGCCACTACATTTAGGGGAGAAAAAAAGGATTAGGATGGAGTCTGCCCAGCAGAACCTCAAGCCCTAAAGAGGGCTCTAGGTCCAGAGTCGGCAGATGTTACCCAGATGGGAGTGAGAGGTGTGGGGTTAATGGGATATCTCTAAACGGTGCACGTGCCCCAGCCCAAATCCTTATCTTCCCCTCCTCTTCCCTCCCTTGTTGTCAGAGAGTAAGTTTTCTTTGGAGTAAAATATCAGCACTTCTGCAAAACCAGTGAACAAATTATCTGAGGAAAGCTGATGCTTTACTAGGGGCATTGATTCATATGGTTTGGCTGCGTCTCCACCCAAATCTCATCTTGAATTATAGCTCCCATAATCCCCACATGTCATGGGAGGGAAGGTAACTGAATCATGGGGGCGGGTTTTTCCCAGGCTGTTCTCATGATAGTGAATAAATTGCATGAGATCTGATGGTTTTATAAAGGGCAGTTCCCCTGCACACACTCTTGCCTGCGGCCATATAAGACGTACCTTTGTTCCTTCTTCACCTCTGCCATGATTGTAAGGCCTCCCCAGCCATGTGGAACTATGAGTCCATTAAACCTCTTTTTCCTCATAGATTACCCAGTCTTGGGTATTTCTTCATAGTAGTACAAGAACGGACTAATACAATACCTGAATAAGACCTTCCCATGCATGAAGTATGCCACCTTCCCAATGAGAAGACATTGCACGTCACCGCGATGGATGAAACCCAAACCAACCACCCAAAGCTTTTTTCATAGATGCAGACATACAACCAAGGACCACCAGCTCTAGAAAAAGAACACAGCAACAATAACAACAAAAGACCAAGATTAAGCAAAATAACTAACCCAAGGGAAACAGAGAAAATTCCAAAAAGAAGAGACATTCTTAAACAATCCATTCATTATAGAGATCAAAGATACTATTATATCTAGAAAATAATGATAAGAAGCTATGAAAAAGGAACAATCAGAGAACAAGAAACACATTTTTAAGAATTCAAAGTAAAATTGCTTGGATTAAAAAGAAAAGTCAAGTTTCTAAAATAAAGTTGAGGAACTCTCCCAGAATATACACATGATAAGATAAATAAGATAGGAGACTGGAAAGTCATTCAGGAAATCTAACATTTAACTAACAGGAGACTGAAAAAACTACCAGCAGAAAGAGCAAAAACCAGTAATATTTTAATAGATGACCTCAAGGAAGAAAGAAGAACGGAACAGAGCAGGCTGGGCGCAGGGCTCGTGCCTGTCATCCAACACTTTAGAAGCCCCAGGCAGGTGGATCACTTGAGGCTAGGAGTTTGAGACCATCCTGGGCAACATAGTGAGACTCTGTCTCAACAAAAAAAAATTAAAATATCAGCTGAGCATGGTGGGGCACACTTGTGGTCCCAGATACTTGAGAGTCTGAAGCAGGAGGATCACTTGCGCCCAGGAGTTCAAGGCTGCACAGCCACTGCACTTCAGCCTGGACGACAGAGCAAGATCCTGTCTCAAAAAAAAAAAAAAAAAAAAAAAAAAAAAGGAGCAAAGGAGCAAGAAGGCTGCTGAATTGAGTCTCAAGCTCAATTCAGCTTAGGAGTCTCAAACTCTTAGATGCCATTTACATTGTTACCATTGATACCATTCATATTGTTACCATATACAGGTATTACAGTTGACTCTTGAACAATGGGGAGACTAGGGGGACCAATCCCCCAACAGAGTTGAAAATCCACACATGACTCCCCCAGATCTTAACTACTAATAGACTACGGTTAACTGAAAGCCTTACCAATGACATAATTAACAAGTATATTGTATATTATATGTATTATATGCTGTATTCTTACAATAAAGTAAACTCAGGGAAAAAATGTTAAGAAAATCATAAGAGAAAATGTATTTACTATTCATGAAGTGGAAGTGGATCACCATAAAGATCTCCATCCTTGTCATCTTTAAATTGCCATCTCACCCTTTTTCAACACAGAGATCCTGGAGTCATCTGTGTTCTGACCTCCCCAGCTGGCCTCCACTCCCTTCATCCAGCAGTTTAAGGGACACGTACTAACCTGACTCACTCCCGCTAAAACTCCACCATCTAAAACAGTTTATCCAACCTCTGTTCAATTTCCCTCCATTCATGCAAAGCCGGGGACTAATTTTTCCTAATAAGGAGCCAGGTTCCCTCTACCAAGAGCTAAATTATAACAAGAGTTACCTCTGCTAAGGGCTCATTTTATGCTAGACACTTTCTAAATGTTTTCTCTATTCACCTACCATTCTACAAATACATATTTTATTATCCTCAATTTTTTTTTTTTTTTTTNTTTTTGAGATAGAGTCTTACTCTGTCGCCCAGGCTGGAGTGCAGTGGTACAATCTCGGCTCACTGCAACCTCCGCCTCCCAGGTTCAAGCAACTTTCTGCCCCAGCTTCCTGAGTAGCTGGGATTACAGGCACCCACCACGATGCCCAGCTAATTTTTTGTATTTTTAGAGAGATGAGATTTCACCATATTGGCCAGGCTGGTCTTGATCTCCTCACCTCATGATCCACCCACCTCGACCTCCCAAAGAGCTGGGATTATAGGCATGATCCACCATACCCGACCTATCCTCAATTTCAAAATGATAAAACTGAGGTTTCAAAGTGTTAAATAATTTGCCCAAGAACAAAAAGTAAGTGGAGGAGGCAGAATTTTGCCCACAGTTACCTGACTTCAAAGCCCACACTTTCACATTTTACCACAGCCCTGCCCTAATAATTTACATTTGCATTACATTTTATAAGCACATTTATATATTAACCCAGTTTTATTAATTGAACAACCCTATGATATAAGTTTACAGGTGAGACTATTGAGGCCCAAATAAGTTAATGATTTACTGTTGATCATGTGATTCATTCGATGTCCACCGATTCTTAAAACTACCAGCACCTGTTTTTATGCCACTTTTCGGCTCAATTTTCATCATTTGACATTGTACCCTTACGGTGCATCAAGTGTCACTACAACTGTGACTTTTTGTTTCTGCTGCCAGTTGTTTCATGGCCAAACCCTTCATTCTATCACTCCACACCATCTTCAATCTGGCCACAATGCACACCCTTCATCCCTGCCAGGCAGGCCTCCTGGCTGTGCCATCACACTTGCTAAGCTTGTCCCCATCTTTAAACCTCTGCCTAGGCTCACTCCTTCCTGGGGCGCTCTGTTTCTTTTATCTGCCCAAATTGCCCCCGTTATTTCAATGCACATCTCAGATTCCAAGTGAATGTCTATCGCTCCTATCCCTGATAGCCCATAGGATAGGTTTTCACTGGCCTGCATGTTGGGTATTTATAGTTTTCAATCGGATCCCCCTCCGTGTCTTATGTTTATTTATCCCCATGAAGGCTTTCTGCTTCAAACCTGCATAAGCTCTGTGAAGTCAAGGATGAAAACCCATATTTCTTTATATCTCCCCCGTGCCCAGTACCTTGGGTCTACAAGGTGCATAGCTCCTAGAAAATGCTCAACAAACCCTTGAGGAACTAAACTTACAGCTTTTGAGTTGTTTGTCCCCAAGTCAAGTATCTCTCTTCCCCTGTTATTCAACTTATCTGGAAAGCTTGCCAGGTCCTCGTGACTTTCCTTTGAGTCATTCGCCTTTCTCCCCACATTTTCCAGGCTTATTTTTCCACTGACCTGGTGTTCTGATGTGCCTGGTCATATTCCTCATTTGTCTTTACTTTCTGCTCTTTCACAAAGCAAAATGTGAAATGATCCATGCTTTCATTGGCAAAGCTCAGTCTTGGGTTTTCTTCCCCCTCCTAACTGAACCATTCATGTGGAGGAAGCTTTTGATCCAGGATTCAGATACTCAGTCACATTTTACATAACCAGAAACCATGCTAGGTGGTTATGTAAACTCTGTTTTTGACTTGAATAGCCAGACAGCAGTCTTTACAATTTAGGTTAAAGCAAGTTGTCAGCTTCCATTCATTTTTGATGGTCTGAGTGTCAATGTTATCCCACAATAGTGCTGTCAAAGAGATTCAGGAGTGTGTCAGGGGAGAATATTTGAAGACAAAAAAAAATATTTTTTAGACCATTTTTGTGTAATGTGTTGTCATTATCATATAACATGCCTAAGAAGAGATCAAGTTTGCTAATACAGTTTAGTGAACAATAGCTGGAAAAGAGGTAACACAGACGAGGTAGCCCACCACAAAGCAAAGCAGGGGTCAACATTCGAGGAAAGTGCTTTCATTTACATTAAAATGTCCAGGCGAGTGGCCACTTCTTTAGATACTGATGAACTAAGTGACTTTATAAATTACCTTTTATTTTGGCAGGGAGTCCTTTCTAACATACACTCACTACCACTTGGCTTTGAGAATTCAGGATATTTCTGGAAGGAAATGACAACAAGAGGAAGAAGCATGGAGAAACTGAGGAATCAAAACACAAACTCACCTAAGTCATGCAGTCTTGGGGCGGGGGGCAGGAAGTCATTGCATGTTTTGTTTTTGTTTCTGTTTTTGTTTTTCGAGTCAGTCTTGCTCTGTCACCAGGCTGGAGTGCAGTGATGCGATCTCCCAGGTTCAAGCGATTCCCCTGCCTCAGCCTCCTGAGTAGCTGGGACTACTAAATGTTTTCTGTAATCACCCACCATTCTGCAAATAGGTGCCCGCCACCACACCCGGCTTATTTTTTGTATTTTAGTGGAGATGGGGTTTCACCATGTTGGCCAGGCTGGTCTCTATCTCCTGACCTCACGATCCGCCCACCTCGGCCTCCCAAAGTGCTGGGATTACAGGCATGAGCCACCATGCCCCGCCCCATTGCAAGTTTTGAACCGAACATCCTATCTTTAGTTCCCTGGCTTCTTCAAGTTGCTTTGTCCTGAGGTCTTTGACCTTTAAAGCTACACCTTTGGCTTCTCCAAAGTACTCTATGTACGTGGAGACTTGCTGAAACTCTTGTAAACAGGTTTCTGCCTAGGATCATGTAAACATCACATGCAACAGTTTTGTGCTGTGGGACTTGACCATTTGATCAAACCAATGTAAAGGAGGTATGCCACATGGTTCTAGCCTAATCTGACAAAGTAGAGGTCAATGTGGCCTCAGTCATAGTTTGCCTACCCTGAGGACAACATTTACCTAGTGATTAGTGAGAGGAACCTATGTTTTTGTACTTTGAAGGGGATAAGGGTGTAAGTAAGCTACCACCTTGAAGATTCTACCTGATGACGCAGAATTTTAAGAAACCTTTCAGACTGATTAATGGAGCAAGCTCACCCATGCTTCCTGGTCAGTCGCCTTAGTGAGTAAAAGTTCTCTTCCAAAATTAAAAAATGCCATTCCCTATAGCAATCATTGAAGAGCTTTTAAGGGCTAACACAATAATACAGAATTATGTCAAAAATCCTCTCATCTGAAGTTGTTAAATTCAAAATCAGTGCCAACATTTGCCAAGCAAAAGAGGGATAGATTTGACAATAAGATATTTAAGTTTCTTTGTATAAACCAAAAAAATAGTAATAATTCCGCAAATGAGAAAAATCTTTAGAGCTGCTATGTCAGAAAGTTGCTTAATATTTCCACCATATGAGGAGTTTATACATGTCAGTAAGAAGAACACTAAGATACCAAAAATTAAGTAATTTAAGGTTAGGAATGATTTTACAAAAAAAGAAAGTTTAATAGTAAGCATAACAATTTTCAATCTCAAAAATTATTAAAGAAATTTAAATTTAAAAATTAGCCGTTTTCCCTCATCACATACCTATTTTTTAAATAATAATTTAGTAAGAGTTTGCTTAAAAAAAGAAAGAAAGAAAGAAAGAAAAGGTGATGTCACATATTTTTGGCATGAAAATGTCTTATAGCAGCTTTGGAGAGAATTTCAGCAAAAATTATCAAGGAGCTAGAAATTTTATTTCTGAGAATGTATCCCAAGGAAAAAACTTAAAATTGGGAAGGGGGAGCTCTATGCATGCATGCTTACTAAAGTATTCTTTGAGGAAGAGACAGATTGCATAATTTAAAATATTTTTCTGATTACTAAAAAATTAAGAATAGTTAACACCAAGGTCAGGTGCAGTGGCTCATGTAATCCCAGCACTTTGGGAGGCCAAGGCAGACAGATTACCTGAGGTCAAGAGTTCGAGACCAGCCTGACCAACATAAAGTAATCCCATCTCTACTAAAAATACAAAATTAGCCAGGCGTGGTGGCACATGCCTACAATCCCAGCTACTCTAGAGGTGAGGCAGGAGACTCTTTTGAACCCAGGAGGCGGAGGTCACAGTGATCCAAGATCACACCATTGCCCTCCAGCCTGGGCAACAAGAACAAAACTTCATCTCTAAATAAATAAATAAAAGAACAGGTAACACTTTTGAGCACTTACACTGTTCCTGAAACTGTCCTAAAGGTTTATGTGACTGAATCATTTAGCTTTGTAAAAATCCTATTGAGTGGATGTACTATTGTTATCCAGTTTTACAGATAAGGAAACTAAGGCACAGAGAGGTTCAATAACTTGGCCCAGCTTAAACAGTACGTGATGGGGCCAGAACTGGCATCAGGAGCTAATTCCCAACAACTAACTTATATTCCTCTCTCACTGTATAATATTTTCATTGTAGAGAACGGGCAAAAGACAGGTAAACATAAAAACCAAATTTATATTCACTCATAATAATCAGATATAACTAGTAGTTCCTTTCAGTCATTTTGATATGCAGGTGTAAAATCCTATTACACAATTCCATCTCATTCTGGACTTAACAAAATATTTTGAGAATTTTCCATTCTCTTCCATCCTGATTTAGATGTTTTAGAGGTATATGGCCAGTTAATTTGCCCCTACTTTTAATTACTTTTTTCAATACATTAAACATCTTTATAAATAAATCTTTGTCTGAAGTTCTGATTTCTGAAAACAGAACTTTCTGTTTTTGAGGACAAATGCCATTCTTAAAAAGTATATAATTTCTAAGGATACTTGACTGTTTTTGACATTACTTTGCTTTTATTCTTTTTTATCTCTTTTTATTTATTTATTTCAATAGGTTTTTGGGGAACAGGCAGTGTCTGGTTACATGAATAAGTTCTTTAGTGGTGATTTCTGAGATTCTGGTGCACCCATCACCCAAGCAGTGTACACTGTACCCATTGTGTAGTCTTTTAGCCCTCACCCCCTCCCACCCTTCCCCGAGTCCCCAAAATCTATTTTGTCATTCTTACACATTTGCATCCTCATAGCTCAGCTCCCACATACGATGCTTGCTTTTCTATTCCTGAGTTACTTCACTTAGAATAATGGTCTCCAGTTCCATCCAGGTTGCTGCAAATGCCATTATTTTGTTTCTTTTCGTGGCTGAGTAGTATACCAAGGTATATATACACCACATTTTCTTTATCCACTCATTGACTGATGGGCATTTGGACTGGTTCCATATTTTTGCATTTGTGAATTGTGCTGCTGTAAACATGCATGTTCAAGAGGACACTTGACATATTTTCTTCTACTTTTGTTTTTTTTTTTTTTGCATTCTTCATTTTTTTTTTTTTTTTTAACACCTATGATGCCATGAATCCATAGGGAATGGGTTCCAGCAGCTCAGGCTCCTTCCCAGTGGCTACCACACAGTGCCCTTCTCTGGGTGGAGCAGGCTGGCACTTCAGTTGAACCCAGTTGCCTTTCTCTTTGGCTTCTTTCTTTTTCTGATCATTTTCCTTCATGCGTTTTGGGAAGCCATCTCGGCTCTTACAGTGCTTGATGTGCTCAATACGCACATTAATGCTCTTGGCAAGAACCTTGCCCTTAACTTGTTTGTTTACAGCAATGCCAACAGCATGCTGGGGGACACTGTAGACTCTTCCAGTGTCGCCGTGGTAACACGGGTGGGGCATTCCTTTTTTAACAGTTCCCATCCCTTGATGTCTACAATATCACCTTTCTTGTAGATTCGCATTCATGTGGCCAAAGGAACGACTCCATGTTTTCTGAAAGGCCTAGAGAACATATATCAGGTGCTTCTCCTCTTTCCCTTTGTGTTCGTCATCTTGGCAAATTACTGGAAAATGGCGGCTCCAGCTGAAAGGCGGCATATTTTCAAAGTGTTGTTCAGAAAATGTCTTATCAATTTATTTTCCTGTTAAGGGTGTCTGACAACCCCTACCCTACCAATATCATTTTGGAAAACATTTGCTAATTTAATAGTTTTTAAAAAGTCTCTTGTTGCCATCTTATTTTTTACTCTTTGTTCATTAATAGATATAAACATGTATCATATATCTAATGGCCACTCAATATTTCATTTTTGTATAATTGCTCATTCATGTCCTTTATCCTTTTTCCAAAATTGGTGTTTCACAGATTGATCATATAAGCTCTCTGTATATTAATGTTATTTTTCCATTTATACTTTTCATTACCTATATTTTTTAATGTTTTGTTTACTCTATTATTTATAAACATATAAATTTGGAAACACGATAGTTGTAATAGGGAAATAGTAAGTGTGTTTTATTCATCTCATGGGATATTATATATTGAAGAAAATGTTTCTGAAAAGTTATCAATAATATGGGAGAATGTTTATTTTATGGTATCACAGGAAAATATAGAAAAAAGTTGGATGTTTAGTATGATAAAAACAATAGGCATATTAAGACTGGCAGAAAAAATATTAACAGTGATGATTTTTAGTATTGGGTCTTTTATTGATTTTTTCTTTCTTTCTTTTCTTTTTTTCTTTTTTTTGGTAGAAGAGTAATATTTGCCACTAGAAAAGAAGCAACAATCTTGAAGAAGAAAGAGAGAAAGGAGAAAAAGACATTGTAAAAGAACCAAAGAAAGGGAGTTGGCTAGTACAACCCTGATCTTCTGTTCAGTGTTTCACTTTGCTGAGCTGTACGAGAGATAAGCTGCTTCTGACACTTGAATATCTTGCTCCAAAAAATAGGAGAAGCACCAGTCTGCCTTCCCTCAGCTTCCCTTCTTCTCACCAGGGCTGGACTGGACCAGGTATTTTCACAAACCAGAGGGGCCCATGAAACCCCAGAACACAGGAGAAAGGGGCTTGAGTTCCAGGATTGGAGGACTCTCCACCAATTCCTTACTGAGGGCAGCTGGCCCTGCTGCTGAGGGGCAGCCCTGGGCCCTACCCCACAGGCCAGGAGGGGTGGGACAGCAGCTGATGCACACAGACCCCATGTCTGCCAGCTGTTAGCCACCCAGCTGTAGAAAGGAGAGAAAGATCCAACCAGCCGGTTAGCTGGCTGCACAAGGAGGGCCACTTAGACCCATTCATTGAATATAAGTTGGTTTTCCAGCTGTCTTTTCCCCAGTTGAGGTGTTACCTTCTCAGGGTATGAGTGCCCCTTGGGATAGGAGAACCAGTGATCTATATGGCATAACCACAAGCATCCTTTTTAAAATTTATTGCTGAACTCAAAGCATTTTTCCAAAAATCATGACGTTCCTCAAAAGGAAGAAAGGGAGTTAAGAACAAGAATTTTAATCCGCACATTACTGGGCATGGCACTGGTTCTTAACCCTGGCTGCACACTGGAATCACACGAGGAACTTTCCAAATGACTAATGCATCAGGGATTTTAGAAAGCACCACAGGTGGCCGGGTGCGGTGGCTCACTATGGGAGGCTGAGGCGGGCGGATCATGAGTCAAGAGATAGAGGCCATCCTGGCCAACATAGTGAAACCCCATCTCTACTAAAAAAATACAAAAATTAGCTGGGCGTGGTGGCACACACTTGTAGTCCCAGCTACTAGGGAGGCGAGGCAGGAGAACTGCTTGAACCCGGGAGGCAGAGGTTGCAGTGAGCGGAGATCCCGCCACTGCACTCCAGCCTGGCACCTAGCAACAGAGCGAGACTTCCTCAAAAATAAATAAATAAATAAAAGCACCACAGGTGATTCTAATGTGCAGGCAGCTGGGAATCTCTAGGCAAAAGCGATGAGTTAAAGCAATAGAGAAGATTGTTAAATCCCAATGAAGGGTTTGAGAAACAGACCCAGTGCCTCTGGTGGAGCTGGAATATTTGTAATTGTATAATTCAGTTCAAGGGTCTAGTACATATTCTGTCACTCCGTCTCTTCATCTTACATCATCCTCATCTTGCATCTCTACGAATAACCATCTCCCCATTATCAAAGGCAGCAAAGAAAGGGTTACAATATCTTGCCCAATGTCCCCTCGCTAATACAGAATGAGGCACAGAGAGATTGAATAATATAATGGAAGCCTAAGGCCACAAGCCACAGCCCTAACATCCTTGCTATTAATAGAATACTGTTTACTTTGGAGTGGAAGAGCTTTTTAATGGAATTGGTATATGTGCAGAATAGTGTTAAATCAGTGGAAGATTGAGGAAATATTAGCGGGAAATTTGCCGCTACTTTCATTATTAATTTGTAATGGATCTTTAATATGGCAACAAATGAAAACATCCTTTGGCCACCTGTTAAGCCAATAGAAATAACAGAGAAATTTAGTGTACTGAACAGCATTTTAAAGATAATTCCTAGACATGGATTTACTAGTGAAAATTCTATCAGAAACAAATCCAAACAAAAACTCTATCATTAACGAAGCATATGGCCTGATATTAAAAGTGTTATGAGACCAAAAGAAAGTTCTGATGCTGAAAATATGTTAGAAGTTTATCAGCTAATGAATAGAATACAATTGATTCAGTGATTTAAAGTTTAGTAGTTTATTTTATTTACAATTTTATACATTGAAAAGAGAAAACAATCAATAAAAAAACTGCCTGAGAAGAAACAAGAATGGCAAATTCGGTGATTTCGATGTGGATTTACATGGGAAAATGTTTCAGATCCCCTGGGATGATAAAATGTCTGTTGAAAGAGACATAAAAGGAAGACGATAGGAAATTTAATAAACCCAAATTACAGAATGTGTTTTTTTCCATACTACAATTTGGTTGGGGTTGCATATGATAAATAAAGAGAGATAAAGAAATACAATAGAATGCAGGGCGAGGCGGCTTATGCCTGTAATCCCAGCACTTTGGGAGGCCGAGGCAAGCAGATCCCGAGGTCAAGAGATCGAGACCAGCCTGGCCAACATGGTGACACCCCGTCTCTACTAAAAATACAAAAATTAGCTGGGCATGGTAGCAGGTGCCTGTAGTCCCAGTTAAGGGAGGCTGAGGCAGGAGAATCGCTTAAACACAGGAAGTGGAGGTTGCAGTGAGCCGAGATCACCCCACTGTACTCCAGCCTGGTGACAGAGCGAGATGTTGTCTCAAAAAGAAAAAATACAATAGAAAAAGAAGAACAAGTACAGTCTCTTTGCTGTCAAGTATCTCGTAAACAGGCAGCAACATTTATTTTTAAATGATTGTTCTCTTTTTCATGCATTCGTATTTTTTTAACATAAAAACCAGACACATAAAGCTAAGAAAATAAGTAGCTATAATTAGAGTGGGAACTGGAATTGGGAGTGGGGGACCAGGGAAAGGTGATGGGGTGGGCTTGTTTTTGTTTTTGTTTTTTTTCCTGTTTGCAAACCTGTAGTTAAGCGACAGGTCAAGAGAAGAAATCTCTTATTCTGCTGCCAGAGACAAGTTCAGCAGGTTTCTGAACCAGAGAGTGAACTCACGGAAATGCCAATCCATCCACAGCCGACTATTAGTAAAATAGAGTAGATGACAGACCTGGAAGAACCCACTGAAAGCCTGGCTGAAATCTTTAGTTGCAAAAGAACATCAACAGAAAAATACAGCTGGAGGGAAATAAGCCTTGGTCTTCCTCCCAAATAGGCCCAGGAGCAGACCTCAGAAATAATCCTGATCTAAACTCGCAGACTGGCCGGTGGAGTCTTCCTCCCTGGCCACGTTTGCCTCAGAACGAAGCCTTCCCAGAGCTGTTTGGAGCAGCCTGTGGTACATCGTTGTGTCTGTTCATTCAGTATAATTAAGAACTGCTTGCTCTAGGGGAAATGAAGGCTTTGATTAAGAGGGAGTGTTTCTTCTCCCTTTCTTCTTTCTTGCTTTTGTTCAGCCTTATCCAAATTTTTTTTACTGTTTTTTAAGTCATGTCACATTCTGGGGCAATTTCCACTTTTTGTGATAACAACCAAGTGCTAAAGGCACATATTAATGGGGGGTATGTGTGTGTATGTGTGCACTTTAAGATGGAATGAGGGAGGCTCAGAAAGAGGAACGCATCCCAAACTGGTTTTTAGACCTGAAAAAGCAAAAAATTCATAAAACCAAAAACTGACTGAAGCAGATTATGAAGAAACTCTGAGCAAACGCCAAGCAGCGTGTTCCCCAGGCTTGGAATGGCATTTGCACTCTGCAGCAATAATTTCTTTGTTAACAAGTAAATCCTCCCAGTTCTTTCTGTGGCTCCCACTATTATATACCACTATGGAATGACCACAGAGGGTGGGCTGGGGAGGGAGGGGACCTGACACCAGTTATCAATCTTTCGCAAACCACAAGTTCTAAAAGAGCACAGGATTTATGAGCAAACAAGTCCACAGAGCCCCAGCCAGACAGTGAAAAAATCATGGGGTTGGGATGACTGTGAACATGTCAGAACCAAAGACGGAGGAGAGAAAGATGGCACAATGAAATGGGTCTTCCTTGCAGATGGATCATTCTAATTCCCATCGAGCCTGATTTCAAGAGCATTTCACAGCTCTTCTTTCTCCCTTTGAGAAAGTCAAATAAGTAGAACATGTCAATAAATCTGATCAATACCCAGAAAACCTTATAGTTAGCTAACATCCCAGTAAGGACATTTGTATTGACTCAATTCTTGATGAGGTCCAGTTGTATATCTGAGGGATCTACTTTATGAAATATGTAGTGCCTTGAACACAGTAGGTGTTCAGTAAATGTGAGTGCATCAGATTAGTGGAATTCTAGATAACTGAGGTTAAACAAACACTGTCCCTTTTTTTCTCTTTTGTCCCATCAATTATCAAATGCCCTTGATACACTGTCTAAAAATGTTTTAAGATCAGTTTCTCTTTCGCATTCCCAGAACTTCACCCTTTCCTAACAATGATCATTCAATGCCTCAAAGTCTCCTGGCTTCTGGTTTATCACATTACTCTTCCTAAGCATTCCCCAGCTCAAAAGCTTTGAATCACTTTCTACAGGTATTGATCGACTTACGACCTATGCAACTTACGACCATTCGACTTTACGACCACCATCGCTAGCCACGACTGCTCTGCGTCTGGCAGCGCAAACGTTGCCCAGCTGGGCGTATGATAGTGCGGGCCAGCTTCCGGCAGCACTACCATCTCTGTGTGCACCATTTCAGCTGTACATATAGCCTACTCAACTTACGACCAAATCGTATTACGACCGGTCTGCTGGTCCCAATCGTGGTCGTAAGTCGAGCACTAGCTGTAGTGCCTTTGGGATAAAGCTCAAATCCCTCTGCTGACATTCTGGGCTCATCACAATTCAGTCTCATCATGCCAATCCAAATTTTCAATAAATCTCAAAAGAAAAATGATGCTTGCATCAAGTCAACGTCCTCTCTGGTCTTTGTAGCGACTTGTGCATTTCTACCACAATAACTTTGCTTTTCCTTTTCTCCCAGCTCACCCCACCTAAAATGGTTTTCGCACTTCCTCCTTTTCCTCTTTCCTCTCTCCACTTTTCCTATGGAACCTCACCCCCCTCTTTGTCCTGAGGGAGACTCTCAGAATTCCAGTGTCTGGAATTCCACTGTCTGTTTCACTGTCGCCACCCATTGCAGGCCATTAGTAGGATTTTCTGTCTCTCAAGCATTGCCTTGACTTCTTGATCCACTCTCCATTCATTCATTCCTTCATCCATGTCTTCACTCAACAATCATTTATTGACTGCCTATTTTGGGCCAGGCACCATGCAAGGACCCATGTATAGAAAGATAAATGAGAAAGCGTCTATTGTCAAGGCAATCCTAATCAAAGGGAAGAAAATTACAATGCACTATGCTCAATTCAGTCAAATATATTTACATTATGCATATGATCTTTCTGGTTGTCAGAATCCTAAATTCCCTGAGGCCAGAAACAATACCATGGACTTCTTTTGTGGTCCCTGGTAAGCTTATTGAGCATGTAACTTGGTTTTTGAAACATACTTGCTTGTTGTTATTAAATGTTGCAATAACGAATTCAAACTCAAAAATTGTCTTGCTATTTCTGCATTTTGCCAGGAAAACAATTCAGGTCTAAAATGTGAGTTATATAGAATATCTCTGAAGAGATAAAGTAACTGGTGACTTCAAGAAAGAATCAGTTGCCTAACAGACGGGGCAAGAAAAATGCTTTTTTATGTACATATTTTTATACTTTTGAATTTGATACCATATGAATGAATAACAAATTGAAAAATAATACATTTTGATACAGTTTTAATGAATCAATAGGGAGAAAGCTATAGGTGCCAAATTTTTATTTTTCTTTTATCCTCTTGAGCAGTGATTCCCAACCTTTTTGGCACCAGGAACTGGTTTCATGGAAGATGATTTTTCCACAAACAGAGGGTTGAGGGGATGATTTTGGGATGATTCAAGTGCATTACATTTATTGTGCACTTTATTTCTATTATTATTACATTATAATATATAATGAAATAATTACACAACTCACCATAGTGTAGAATCAGTGGGAGCCATGAGCTTGTGTTCCTGCAACTAGATGGTTCCATCTGGGGGTGATGGGAGACAGTGACAGATCATCAGGCATTAGATTCTCATAAGGAGCACAACCCAGATCCCTGGCATGTGCAGTTCACAACAGGGTTTACATTCCTCTGAAAATCTAATGCCGCTGCTGACCTGACAGGAGGCAGAGCTCCGGCGGCAGAGAGAGTGATGGGGAATGGCTGTAACACAGATGAAGCTCCACTCATCTGCCCACCTCCTGTGTGTGGCCCGGCTCCTCACAGGCCAGAGACTGGTACTGGCCTCTGACCCAGGGGTTGGGGACCCCTACTCTTTAGGATGCTTATAAAATGACAACTTTGAAAATCTTTACTGTTAACACAGATGATAAGAATGATAGGAAGAACACAGTGCTATTCCAAAATCATTCTTGACTTCCTCCTCTTTCTGGTGGATTCTCTTCTCTTTCCTCCTGCATTTGCTTCTGGCCTAGAATTAAGTTTGAGTCCAGAGGAAAAAAAAAAATCAGGCTTGGCATCAGTAGGCTCTGGTTCTACTGGTCCTGGTGCTTTCTTGCCAACTAAGAAAATGACCAATAGCAGAGTCTTTGGGTGTCCTGTAAGGCCACATGCCCCGGCCATGCCTGGAACAGAGCTCAGCATAGTCAGCCTGCAACGTCGGCAGAGCCCCTCTCAAGGCCATTTTCCTCCCGTATATCCCTCTGGATCTGTTCACCTTTTTATTTGAAGAAGGGGCTGTTTTTAGGGTGCCGACAGTGGTATTCGGAGGGTCAGCTGACACGCACATGGGTAAAGGACACGAAAAGAATAGCACCCCTTTTCTACCTCTCTACCCCACTGCTGGTAATCTTGCTTTGTCAAGAAACAAAAGCATTTTAAAGTGGGTGTTCTCTGTGTAACAAGTACAGAATGGAGAGTTTTTACAACGCGCCCCTTTTAAGAAAGCACCATGCATTTGAATTATATTGAGCTCAGCATCACACTCCCAGAGTTGTTCATGAAAATTGAGAACTATCCAAACTATTGAACCCTTATTAGCTGTCTGTTTTTCCCCCCACCTCCACTCCTTGTGCAAATCATATTCAACCCATTTGTGATAATGTTCTCACTGGTATGCCTGGAAACTATTAAAACCAGATGTCCAGACCACACTGCAGACATCTGGGACGGAGCAACTCTGGTGGCGTCATAAACAAGTCCCTGTGCATGGAAGATAAGCCCCCTTCAGGTGTCTTTTTTGGTCTTCTTATAATACCAAATATATAACTTCCAAATGAGAAACTAGAGGCAGCTTGCATTTTTGCTTTTATATTTACTTTGGCGTCTTTTTCTTTTTTAAGTTTGCTTTCACGAATTCGGAAACGTAAACTCTTATCTTGAGCTGCTGAGGCCTTCATAAAGAATACTTCGAGACCACACATTTATACATTGAAACTGGAGATTCAACTTGTGTATGTTACCCACTCTGAAAACACCAGATCCTGCTTTGTATCATCTAATAAATGCCCTATTATTAGAGAAAGAAAGAAGGGAAGAAGGGATAACTATATTTAAACCAAGTTTTATTTGCTTTCACTGTTACTATCAATTGTTCCTCCAGTATTTGCACAGTTTCTGAAAATATTTAAACCAAAGCAATGCTTTTCTCAGCTTTTTTTGGTAATGAGGAAAATATGTCTGATCGTATTCATACTATCAGAATACAAGAGTAGGCTTTGGGCATGAACAAAGGATAGTGATTGGAGAATCCCTAACAACTGATTTCTCTAAAGAAAAACTTAAAAGTGGCTTAAGTGTTATATGAAAGGAGAGAAGGGGCCGGGTGCAGAGGCTCACGCCTACATTCCCAGCATTTTGGGAGGCTGAGGCAGGAGATCGAGACCATCCTGGCCAACATGGTGAAACCCCGTCTCTACTAAAAATACAAAAATTAGCTGGGGGTGGCGACAGATGCTTGTAGTCCCAGCTACTCAGGAGGCTGAGGCAGGAGAATTGCTTAAACCCAGGAGGTGGAGGTTGCAGTGAGCCAAGATTGTGCCATTGCACTCCAGCCTGGGTAACAAGAGCGAAACTCCGTCTCAAAAAAAAAAAAAAAAAAAAAGAAAGAAAAAGAAAGGAGAGAAGGTTGGCATTCCCCTTGACAAGGATGGAAGAGGCTCTTGGGCCTGACAACAAGCATTTAGTTAAGGCATTGCCGCCTACTTCATGGCACCTAACCATTACTAAATAAAAAATAAGATAAAATAAATATGGCACCTTTTACTGCAAAATCATTGACTTTTGCGAATTGTGTCTATGTTGATAGTTTGTTTCTCATACACAGTGTTGCGAAGGATTCAAACCCACCCCATTAAAAGAGGAATGGGTTAAACTTAACAAGTGTTAAAATCTCCAGAGCAAGTATATACATGAAAAATGGAGCCAGGCATGGTGGCTCATGCTTGTAATCCCAGCACTTTGGGAGGCTGGGGCAGGTGGCTCACAAGGTCAGGGCCATCCTGACTAACACAGTGAAACACCGTCTCTACCAAAAATACAAAAAAGTTGCCCAGGCGTGGTGGCCCATACCTGTAATCCCAACACTTTGGGAAGCCAAGGTGGGTGGATCACGAGGTCAGGAGATCGAGACCATCCTGGCCAACATGGTGAAACCCCGTCTGTACTAAAAATACAAAAATTAGCTGGGTGTGGCGACAGACGCTTGTAGTCCCAGCTACTCAGGAGGCTGAGGTAGGAGATTGCTTAAACCCAGGAGGTAGAGATTTCAGTGAGCCGAGATCACACCACTGCACTCCAGCCTAGGCAACAGAGCAAGACTCCATCTCAAAAAGAAGGGAAGGGCAGGGCAGGAGAGGGGAGGGGAGGGGAGGGGAGAAAAATGAAATGAACAGCTTTCTATTCTGCGTCCCCTGCCTCCACCCCACCTCCAGAAATGCATATGCTATGGTGGTTTCTGCGTATTCTTCTCAGGCAGCAAATCTTGAAAGTCTGTTCTTCTCAGGCAGCAAATCTTGAGAGCCATGGCTTCAACCAGAACTCATGTTCTCAGGCAAGTCTGAGGTTCTGAGCCAACAGACAGCTTAATGGAACAAGGGGCTAAGCGTGACTCTTTCTTTCACAGTGACTCTCTAGGCTGTCATCAGAGATCCAAAGAACAATATAAAAAGGACACTTAGTCTTCTTTTCTTTCAGCCTCAGAAGTTACATATTTAGTGGTTTTATGACCAGTAAGCAGAAAATCAAATCCTCAGCTCCAAAAGAAAGAGCAATGGAAATATATGCTTACTTCTGTGCTGCTTTCTTTCTGCTTTGGAGGGACCTAAAATTGTTTATTTTTTAATCTTAGTCAATTTTTTTAATGCATGGTTGATTACCTATTACGGTTTTTATGTCCTTATGATACTTCTAGATTTTTCTTGACAAAGATTAAGGTGATCTTCATGCCTTCTTTGATATTAAAAAAAAATCACAGATGAAAAGGAAAAACTTTCCTGTGGTTATTTCACGAACTGGAAAAAGTAAACAACAAATAATAATCATAAATAAATATTATTTTCAGACCATGCAAAGAGGGGCAGCAGTTGAAGAAACAAATTGCCCCTTAGGGAGTAGGATGAAAATGCAACATGTTTTTATGAGAATTTTTTAATACAGATGTTTGGGGGCCTATGGATCATTATTTTTAAGTCACTGTGATTTGGGGAGGACTTGTTTCCCATCCTTCCTTTTCACTAATGGCCTTTGTACTTCTCTACCCCCACTGCTGAACATTCACTGAAGCAGGACACCCTCTACCTCCTGGATTGTTAGGATTATCAAAATGCAAAGACAAAACACCCAATCATACTCAGGTTTGAGTTTCAAAATGGATTGGTGAGACTCCTAACACAAATAACTCGGCGTGCATAGCAAAGATGTGATTTTAAGGGCTGGACTTTTGAGTTTCAGTAGGCTGAGCCTATTGATGCACATAAAGTTCATGACATAAACCATAGATTGGAAAGAGTATCACTGAAAACTAAATCGCAACTCCATTGGCTAGGGTCGACAACTAGGCAAGGAGAGCAGTAAAGTCAGATGATGATGCGGGCCTGCAAGAGAGTTCCCCAGACCCTGCCCTGTGTCCACAGCCAAGACGGCTCCGGAGGGAGGGGAACTGGTAGACATTCCAGATACGGATCTGAGATCAGGGAAGACTGGGATTCCTCAGAGAAGTCTGGGGCATTGAGAAACTTCAAGGAGAAGTCACCTTAGCCAGCATGGGGTAGCAACTAAAGAAGTGAAATGGCAGGAGGTTTGAGGCAGGTCCCTGAGCCTCTTCCCGGGAGAGAGGTGGGAAAGCAGCACAGTCTTATGCCCTCCCTCTTCCCTCGAGGGGGCAAAAGGGCTGAGGAAACCAGGGAACGAGGAGGCGCCTCAAGATGGAAATGTGTTGAACTTGGAGTATGTGGACCACAACCAGAGACAATGGCAGGACCATAAATGGCTCAAGGAATAGACAGTGAAGGCAGAAGACCAGATGCCCCTCCCCTCCAATTCACTGACAGCACGCAGCTCTCCCTCCATCTTAGATACGGCCCCAGGGAGAAGTTATCCCTCATTGACTCAGTTTTAGTGCCTGTCGCCAGTGGAATAAGGGCTTAAGTTAGAAATTAAGTGGAGCGACTTTTCTTATGTTTTTAACTCATGTTTTTTTGTGCACTGAAGTTTGTGGAGAGTGAAAATTATATTTATGCTACACTGCACTAACAGGAAAATATTTTAAAAATCCATAATTGTCACATGACAAGGAATGTTTTTAAAAAATCTGAATATCCTAACAAGCCAGGGTAGATCATTGCTGGTAGTCACTCAGGGTTGCTTAAGAAACAGGCTTAATAAAAGTGAAGTAAGCATATAGACATCTCACAGTAATTACGTTTTTATTGTAATGATCAGATCTTTGTTAATATGAAATGATTCTGATCTGAGCACCACAAATGAAAACAAAGTAAACGGAGAACATTTGAGCCAGGCACGGTGGCTCATGCCTGTAATCTCAACACTTTAGGAGGCTGAGGTGGGAGGATCATTTGAGTTTAGGAATTAAAGGCTGCAGTGAGCTATGATACTGCCACTACCCTCCAGCCTAGGTAATTCGAGCAAGACCCTGTCTCAAAAAAAAGAAGGAAATAGAAAGTTTGTATGTAAAACATAGAAGAAATGAAAAATAACCAAAATCGTGATACAATCGGGAGGAACAGAGGATGTCTTTCCAGGGCTTAAAGCATCACGATGAATGGATACCTCCGCAGTGATCTTGAGGACTTGATCAATAGTGAGCACCTGATAATTTTTTTTAATAAACAGCTTCATGTTTTTAGGGATTTTTCAAAATGACTCATGATTTTCTTCTTTTTCATTCTTCCCCTTCTTCCGTGAAAAGAAAGAAATAGTTGAGCCCATTAATGATCAGTTTCTGTTCCATTTTCTCAATTTGTCCATTCTTATCGCCAGGCTAATTATTTCCACTCATTCATTCATCCACTCAATAGCTATGTGTTGAATGTTTGGTATGTGCCAAACACTGTTTTAGGTTCTGAAAATCCATCAGTGAACAAGAGAGAGAAAATTGTCCTACCTGAGGACACTAATGAGAGTGACAAATACGAAAGAAAATGAATGTGTTAGGAGAGAAGCGCTATGCAGAGTGATGAAACAGGCAAGGGGCTGGGGAGTGTGGAGGGAGAGGTCATAATCTTAAATGCGGTGGTCTGATCAGAGCTCACGAAGATGGTGACATCTGAGCAAACACCTGAAGGAGATGAGGCAGTGAGCTCTGCAGAGATCTGGGAAAGCACTCCTGGTGGAGCAGATACTACGTGCAAAGGCCTTGAAGGGGATGCATGCCTTGTGTCTGCAAGGAAGGGCAAGAAGACTAGCGGAGCACTAAGAATATGGAGGAGGCAGTAAAAGGAAGTGAGGTCAGAATGTGATGGGAACCGGATTGTAGGACCGTAAGACCACTACAAAGACTTTGGTTTTTACTCTGGAGGGCTGTGGGCATTATCTGAATGACATCCTAATAGCACCGCCACGGCCGCTGGAGTGGGAGTAGACTAAAGGGGCCGATGGCAGGCGAGTATTTAGGATGGTTGCAGTAATTCAGGTGAGAAATGATACTAGCATGGATAAGTCTGGTTGCCATGGAGGGGAAAAGAATGGTCAGATTCTGGACTTAGTATGAAGATAAAACTAGTGAGACTTACTTATGGATTAAATGCGGAGTGAGGGGAGTGGGGGAAGGAGTCCAAGCTAATTCTAAATTGGAAGAACTAGAAGGAACTAAAAGGAGAAAATCTGAAAAAGAAATCCATTTGAGGCAGGAGGCAAAGATCAGATACTGTGTGAGCTATTCGACATCCAAGTGGAAATCAAGTAAGGAGCTCAACACAGCTCTGACTTGAAGATGTAGATGGAGAATAATCTTTGCATTAATGGATTTGGACTTATGCATTTAGACAAGCTCATCACAGGAATGAGCATGGATAAAAAAGAATTCTAAGAATTCTAAGATGCCATGTGTGGTGGTTCACGCTTGTAATCCCACAGTTTGGGAGACCAAAGTGGGCAGATCACCTGAGGTTGGAAGTTCAAGACCAGTCTGACCAACGTGGAGAAACTCCATCTCTACTAAAAATACAAAATTAGCTGGGCATGGTGGTGCATGCCTGTAATCCCAGCTACTTGGGAGGCTGAGGCCAGAGAATTGCTTGAACCCAGGAGGTGGAGGTTGTGGTGAGCCAAGATCACATCATTGCACTCCAGCCTGGGCAACAAGAGTAAAATTCCATCTCAAAATAATAAATAAATAAAATAAAAAAGAATTCTAAGCTATGATCATGCCACTATACCCCAGTCTGGGTGATAGAGAAAGGCCCTGTAAAAAAGAAAGGAAAGAAGGAAGGAAGGAAGGAAGGGAGGGAGGGAAGAGAGAGGGGGAGGGAGGAAGAAAGAAAGAAACAGAAAGTTTGTATGTAAAACACAGAAGAAATGAAAAGCAACTAAGATCATGATACAGTCAAGAGGAACAAAGGATACCTTTCCAGGGCTTAAAACATCATGCTGAATAGATACCTCCACAATGATCTTGAGGACTTGGTCAATAGTGAGAGAATTCCGAAGATAAAAGGTCTGGACGATGAGAAGTAATAAAGAGGCTTTGTTTAAGATAGGGTAAAACTAGAAATGGGGATAGCCCTGAAAATATCGGACGGAAACTAACAGCCACCTAGAATATTCATTGATACTGCTGCCTTTAGAGCATCTTGTGCTCTTTAATGACCATGAGCTTTCATTTGGAGAGTCACACACTTATGATATTTGATACTGTATACAGGAACTATATAAGAAAGGGATATTCCAAGCAAATTTCACCTATTAACATAGATGTAATACCTAAACAAGGTATTAAGAAAACAAATCGGTTTTTAAAAGTTAATACATACAGACCATATTGGGTTTAGTTGTGGAATGCAAGATTGGTTTATTGTTAGAAAATTGATTAATTCACCACTTTGGTTAAAAGAGAAAACCATTTGATTATCTTAATATGTGCAAGGGGAATGGAACATTAAAAAAAATAAACGCATTTTGCAAACTAAAAATGGACAGGAACATCTTAACCTCATAATGAGAATTTAAACAAACTAATGCAAATACCATACTTAACAGTGGCACAATCGTGGTTCACTGTAACCTCTAACTCCTGGGCTCAAGGCATCCTTGTGCCTCAGCCTCCAGGGGACCAGGGCTACAGGCACATACCACCACGCTCAGCTACTTTTGTTATTTTTTGTAGAGACAAGGTCTCGCTATGCTGCCGAGATTGGTCTTGACCTCCTGGCCTCAAGTGATCCTCCTGCCTCAGTCTCCCAAATTGCTGGGATTCTACGTGTGCACCATTGTGCCCAGCTTGCACTGGCTTTAAAATTAGAAAAAAAGACAGACATGACTATCTTATTCACAGCTGTGAGGCCTACCCAGTATGGTAGGAGAGTAAAACAAGAAAAGCTTCAAAAAAAGTATGATTAGAAAAAATATCAGCCAGGCGCGGTGGCTCACGCTTGTAATCCCAGCACTTTGGGAGGCTGAGGCAGGCAGATCACGAGGTCAAGAGATGGAGACAAGCCTGAACATGGTGAAACACCATCTCTACTAAAAATACAAAAATTAGCCAGGCGTGGTGGCACACGACTGTGGTCCCAGCTACTCGGGAGGCTGAGGCAGAAGACTTGCTTGAACTCGGGAGGTGGAGGTTGCAGTGAGCCGAGATTGTGCCACTGCGCTCCAGCCTGGCGACAGAGCAAGACACCATCTCAAATATCTATCACTAGTGTTCTTCATTCCAAACCCCAAAGAACCTACAGTAAATTTTTGGCATTTGTGCACAGCAATGTTACTGAAAACAAAACAACTAAAAAAGCTCATTGCATTTCTACGCATGAGCAACAAATAAGTAGAAAATAAAATTTTTAAATGATATTGTTTACAGTACTAAAAACAACTGGGAAAAATAGAAGCAGCGTAGACGAGGCACTGAATGTCTCAAAGAAGATGAGACACACAAGAAGGTAAGTGGCTGAGTTGTCATGATAAAAATTTGTGGTCAAACAAGATAATTGAATTTAAGATTCCAGAGGTGGAGCCACTCTGTGTGATGACAAGGGCTAAGAGTGGCGCTCGGCAAATGGCTGAATGGGAGCAGAGGCTCCAGCAACTTCATCATTTCCTTCTGTGAGGTATTGGATGGGAGACTCTGTTTGCAGGCATGAAAAAGAGTCCATAGGTCTTGTCAAGAGGTTGTTTCAGTATGTTTTTGATTCAGATCAATAAATATAGCACAGATGCTTTCATTCACGTTTCTGTTTAACAAATAAAAACATGTTTTGTTTGTCTTCATTGTATGATTGTCTGGCTTAAGAGCGTGGCAGATGGAGAGTGCAACTTCCAGACACAACCACCCAGGAAATATCAGTGGAAAAAAATTAGGAATATTTGCTTTCGAAATTCACAATTCTTATAACTCATACATGTGTCAGCTACAAACGTGCATGCTTGTGTTTTTGTGTGTATGTTTTCTGGGGAAACACACTAAACCAGATTAGAGGAAATTGCCGTCTTTGTAGTCATGTAAGTCAATATCAGCAATTGCATATTTTCATGTTTTCTGGATCTGCTATATGAAAATTACTGACCAAGCTGAAAAGATTGGTTTTACAGATAAAGGGAATGGGGTGTTACACACTACTTTATGCTTTTACAGAGAAAACAAAAACAAGCACGGCTAAGTGCCAATTATATCTTGCTATTATTGCCAATATGATTCTATTAACTATGTTAAGAAGCTATAAAGTAAAATATTTTGCCGGTTACTTCTTTAGTCAACTCAAGTAGATATCATCTCTTAACTACTGAATAAAGGTTCATTTGATTATAAAATGCAGTAGGATATTAGCGTGATCTTGCCGCAAATTATATGCGGTACAATATCTAACTGGCATAGATTCTAATTCCGATGCTTTTATGTAAGCCTTGCTTCCCTATTAAAATTGGAAGTGTTAATTTGCCAGTAATCACTCCACTTTCTCCTATCGTCTAACAGAAAGGACAGGCCCTTACTGCATGGATAAAATGTAGTAATGCGTTTAGTGCTAGGCCGTGATTTTAGACCTCCAGCTGTTTTACTGGTTGTGTAACTAAAAATAAGATAATGTTATGCTGGGTAACCACGGCTTTTGTAGGCATTCACATTTTACAAATCACTGCACAGTATGCAAACCATTATATTTTTTAAATGCTTAAATCCGACCTGGGAGTCTCACACTTCCATTATTAAAGAAGAGCTTGCTAGACTGTGAAGCGGTCTGAATCCTGGAAAGGGAAGCTGGTGGGCTGAGTTTCTACTGTCCAAAAAATTCCTCCACACTACCCATCCCTGCAGCCTGGTTGGAAACAAGCATTCCTTGTCATCAGCGATGCAGAGCAGAATCATCAAAGGTTGGTGGGTTGTTTTGTTTTTAATTTTTATTCGATCTGTAAACCCCCTACTTATTCAAATAATGCAAACCAGAGAACAGTATACTGAGCAAGAACAGTGGCAAGAAATACTATGCCTCTCTACACAGGCTTACGTTAAAAATGAAGGGTCAGAGGAAAGAACTGTGCGGGTTCACATCATGCAAACGCATGAAAGCCCTGGGATCGCTGTACTTCTGCGATCTAATCAGAAGCCCAAAGCATGCTATCTTTAACCGAATTGTTTGTTTTGCATGAAAGCATTGATAAATAAGGAGATCTATCCTGAGCTACATTTTTACAATAGCATCTGCTTTCAGAAATCCCAGTCATTCAGAACAAATGCTTCTGGAGAACCGTTTTTCACATTGGCAAATACTGGTAAGGACTTGGTGAGACTGTACAGTATCTGAAATTATTTTCAAGGTTCTACAGGCAATTTACACAGAAAGAAAAGAAAAGAAAAGAAAAGAAAAAAAGAAAAGAAAGAAAAAGAAAGAAAGAAGAAAGAAAGAAAGAAAGAAAGAAAGAAAGAAAGAAAGAAAGAANAAGAAAAGAAAAAAAGAAAAGAAAGAAAAAGAAAGAAAGAAGAAAGAAAGAAAGAAAGAAAGAAAGAAAGAAAGAAAGAAAGAAAGAAAGAAAGAAAGAAAGAAAGAAAGAAAGAAAGAGAAAGAAAGAAAGAAAGAAAACTGAGATGGACTTTAATTTCTCCAAATACTGCATCCCATATAGAAACCCAAGTTTATGTAAAGGCATCTGAAGCTCATATAAATGAGGTTGTGTTCCCTACTTGGGCAGCGAAGACAAGGATCCCTGGGAAGCAAAATGATTCAAGTGTCAGTCAATCAAGGCCAAGTATAAAGCAAAACATGTGTAATTAGAAATGCATACATGTCCAAGCAATGTTAGATGACTCTTAGATCCAGATTTTAACTAACTCACTTTTAATCACCGAGTGAGTAGTTGGGAGGCTGATCACAGGAATGGAAGAGAGAAAATAGGCTTGTCTGTGGTTTCCAACCATTACAATGTTTGTCAAGAGGCCAGAGAAGAACCAAAGGGATTTGGGAGTGTGTATTTGAAAAACGAGACTTTGTATGTAGGAAATGAGATTAGAAATCACTCCACGTGTAAGCCTTTAAGAGGCGATTGATATGTGGGATTGATAGAGGGAGATGGTTAAGGTTATTGATTCTGTGAAAAAAAAAAAGTGAAGGTACAAATATTAGCCAAAAGAGTAGTGTTACTGGGAATTCAGAAAAATTAAAATGTATAAAATTCGTCTTTTATATCAAGTTCCTCATGTTCTTCAATAGTGAAGAATGGAACCCCTTCCTTCCCCAGTCTTTGTCTCCCGTACAGGTGCTGTTTGTTACTCTTAAGGATGCAAAACTGGGTCTTCCATTAAGGCAGGAATGGGCAGGACTCCACTGGTCTAAAATCCTGCTGGGGGCTGGGCGAGGTGACTCATGCCTGTAATCCCAGCACTTTGGGAGGCTGAGGCAGGCAGATCACCTGAGGTCAGGAGTGCGAGACCAGCCTGGACAACGTGGCAAAACCCCATCTCTACCAAAAGTGCACAATTAGCCGGGCATGGTGGCATGTATCTCTAGTCCCAGCTACTTGGGATGCTGAGGCAGGAGACTCGTTTCAACCCAGGAGCCGGAGGTTGTAGTGAGCTGAGATCATGCCATTTCACTCCAGCCTGGGCAACAAGAGCAAAACTCGGTCTCAAGATAAATAAATAAAATAAAAATAAACTATATCTCCTGTTGGGTTTGGGTCAGGATCTTTAGAACAATTAGAATCCACCTGGTGCAAATCTCTCATTTTATACACAGGAACCTGTGACACAGAGAAGTTGAGTGGCTTGCCTGAGGTCACACAGCTAATAAGTCATGAATTAAGCCAAGTCTTTTTAAGCTTAAGTTGTGTGTTCAAGTTAATAGCACCAGACCGTCCATACTTTCCATTTTTTCCACTTCAAAAAGGCAACTGGGAAGAGTGAAACTAATTCAAAATCATACATATCCCTTTCACAGGGGACAAAATCAAATGTCAGAAGAAAACAAATGTCACGAGCCATGCTTTGGCATGGACACTAAGCAGAGTCTGAGAGCCTGTCTGAGTGGACAAGAGGCCGTGGCTGAGGAGTGGCCAGTGATGAGCAGGGCGTGGACAGAGGCCTCGCCTCCCCTCAGCAAATTCTCTTTGAGTCACCAAATCACTGAGTCACACCTTTCCTTTCTAGCTGACTCCAGCTTACTCTGAAGGGTGGGGTGAATTCTCCCAGTCCTAAACTGCAGACTTTGTCTCAATTTTCTAGGGAAAATGAAAGACCCAAGGGACTTAGCTTGGGGTTTGCTTGTGCTTTCGAAGCTTTACAATGTCTGTATCACAGGCCAAATGAACAATTAACATATACATCTATGTTAAAGTTGCCCTTTGTTTTTGTTTTAGGGGTTTTTTAAATGTCTTTTTAAAAAGTCCTAGGGCCTTTGCAAGCATTTTCAAATAATGGCAAGTTCTTAGCATTATCCTTCGAAGACCTACAAGTTCCAGCTAATTTGGCCCTTACTGTCTTCATGTTTAAATGCAAGACTGTTACTTTAGAAAAATTAGGCCGGTCGCGGTGGCTCACGCCTGTAATCCCAGCACTTTGGGAGGCCGAGGCGGGTGGATAACGAGGTCAAGAGATCGAGACCATCCTGGTCAACACGGTGAAACCCCGTCTCTACTAAAACTACAAAAAATTAGCTGGGCATGGTGGTGCGTGCCTGTAATCCCAGCTACTCAGGAGGCTGAGGCAGGAGAATTGCCTGAACCCAGGAGGCGGAGGGTGCGGTGAGCCGAGAAGGCGCCATTGCACTCCAGCCTGGGTAACAAGAGCGAAACTCCGTCTCAAAAAAAAAAAAAAGAAAAAGAAAAATTAAACAACAGACATAGGACATGAACTCATCTAATTGTGTTGATGCTGTGTCTTCACATTTGCACCAGATGCACAGATACGACCCCTCCACACTCAGCCAATCCAGCTCCTAGGATTCAGTGTTCTGAAACCCAGGCTCTTTTCGATCAGCTCATTGAAAGCGTGTTACCTCTACACTCTGCCCTATCCCCACCTTCCTGGCTGCCCCACATCTCAGCCTAATGACAGCATATTAACTAATTTACTTTATCAGTCTTGTTGTTGCTGGGAAAATATTGCACAGAGTAGATGACTTATTGAAGAAGACAGAAAGCGCCTCTTCTCTCCAGCCCAGTGGCTATTAGAAGTCACTCAGTCCATCTGCAATTTGGCTTTCCTCTCTGCAAGGTGCCCAGCTGCTCTGAGGCTCTTCCTCTCATTCTTCTTTAACTATGGCAGGTATTATGGAAGCCTGAAAGGGCAGAATACCATCTCATTTCTCTCCCACTTCCCCAAAAATATTATATTCATTGAGTAGAGAAGCTTTTGACAAGGAAAGTCTTCAATAAACAAATAAAGCAGGCTTTTTTTTTTAACTCTCAAGTTATCACAAAGCAGATATCACATTCAAAAGATGAGAATGAGGCTTTCCCTCACCCACCAATCACTCTACTGAAAGCCATTAGTATTAGTAGTTGTAAATCAATTAGGTTAAATTGCTTTATCACACTTTCTAAACCACCATCTAGGAAACGTGAAGATGAGGGGTAAGGAGTGAGCACAGATTCCCTTGGAAGAGAATTTATGACCACTCAGCTGGCAAGATTTTTCTATCTTGAAAAAGGGCGCAGTTCAGTGGGGTTCTCAGAAGGGGTGACCAGCCCTAGGGTTTCACATCAAACTGTTAGTGTGTACCTAGCACACTTGCTTTTGCTAATTATCTAAACCTATTAGCTGCTATTATTTCTTGACCGTTTCTTTAGCTAGTGTTCCCCACCCCCATATTTAAAAAAAAAATGCATAAAGTTGTATTCATACCTCATCAGTTGGTGATGCCTCTGTATCTATGTCCTCTGAAGATGATGTGGAGAAACAGCCCAACAACAGTACCTTCTGTAGCTCTAGAGATACTCTCCCTGGTCTCCGAGACTTTAGCTGTTAAGCTTGCTGCTGCTCAACATTTTAATATTTTTACTATTGCTATGCAAACATTTCTGAATTGTAGATGTTTAAATATCACTCGTCATTTGCTGAATCTCTAAGACACTCGTGGGTTTTCTCATTTCTGCTTCCGAGACAAAGAAATAAGAGATTAGGTGGCCCACAGGATGAATATTCTTCCCGAATACGCAGCTCCCTATGAGGCAGTACCCACACAGAGAGGGAAGAGCATGGGCATCTCTTTCTTGGAAGCAGGAGCACCTGGGTCCTAGTCCAGGCTTGCTCAGCCTTTCCCTAGCTGTGTCACTGTGGGCAAGTTACTAACTCCTCTGAGACGCAGGTACTTCCTCAGTCAATGTATCTACCTTGTCAGAGGTCAATAGGATAAATTGTGGAGAATAGCCAGCATAATATTAATACGTGATAACAATTATTATGAGGCCCAAAACAGTCACGAAGCTAAGCTCTATACACAATTGGTTCAGTCCATCATTCTGTTGGAATTAACTGAGCAGACATGCTAAGTGGCATAAAATGTTAGGCTCTGGTCTACTGTTCAACTGTTTAGGGAGATGATTTTGACCCCCAACTTAAAGATATCCCTCCTCATCCTCTATCAAAGTAGTAAACTAGAAAGTCATACATCCAGAATAGAATGTCTTACTTATATCGTAGAATAAAATATATTGCTTTTGTAATGGACCTTGTCAATTTTTTCCCAAAGCCTTCCTCCTACTCCATCACTTTCAGTCATAGAGACTGGGTATCTTGATGTTCCATCTCCAGGGTGGACCCCGCCAGTCCCGTGCTGGTCAGTTTAATTATTGGTTCAGGAAGGAGAGTGTAACCCACGCTGTGTTCATCCTAGGGATGTCCAGGATTTTGTTTGGTGGTTGAGGGAAGAGGAGGTATCTCTTCCTCTGGGAAGGCATGGATTGCACATAAAAAGCCAGGAATGGCTGGTGCTGCTTCCTGCTCTGAGAGAATCCAAACTGAAGATGAAGCCAACCACCAGAAGAAGGCAAAGCAAAAATAATCTCAAACAAACAGAGCTGGGGAGCTGATCAAACCACGCTGAGGCTTCTCAGAATGTTGAGCTTTTCAATTTCTTGAGTCAATAAATTCCTTTAAGCCCATTTAGAATTGGGTTAGATGGTATGTGTGGCCTCACGTGTGCTGACTGTACTATTATACTACCACTATCAAGGGCTGATGTACAAAACGCATCATATATGTTTCTGCACCTTCTGGAAAACCAGTCTTAAAGGCATTATATTACCACTGTCCTTTAACAACGGATTCAGCTAAGTGGGGTAGCTCACGCCTATAATCCCAGGTACTCGGAAGGATGAGGGGGAAGGATCACTTGAGGCCAGAGGTCAATGTCAGCCTGGGCAACACAGCAAGAGCCCAGCTCTAAAAACAAGTAACTTAAAAAATATGAATCCATGTGGTGAGTTTAATTGTTGAATTTACTGTTGGGGAGCAGAGCTTACTTCTAGAGAATCTACTGGCTATCATTTTCCAAACTAGATCTATATACACACATAATTTTCTTTTTGCCTCATCTGTCTGGAAGGCAGAGATACATGATGTTGGCAGGCTTGGTCACAAGCACTGCAGGGACTTTGACCATGTGTAAAGACAGGAAGATAGGGGAAGCTGAAAATATGGTTATCAGGGTCCCCAACCCCAACTGGGCATCGAGAGTGGCACGAGCCCTGGACATGCTTGGGAAGACAGAAGATGCAGGCAGACAGCAAGTGTACGCAGAGGTTCAGGACATCTTGGATTGGATCAGGCTGTTAGTAGGCCCTTAATAAATAGCAGTTCTCTTCAAGGCCACATGGCTAAAAGTGAACCTGAGAACCGCCCACATCAGATCTACCTGAAGATACAGGGGAATTGTTGAGTATGAAGATTCCTCAGCCTTAACCAAGGCCAACCGCATCTGATTCTAGGTGGCCTTTGGAAATCTGTACCTCTTGTAACCTCCTCAACTAAGTTTGACGCAGTCTAAATTTCCTAAACTTGCTTGACTGTAAGACTGACCTGAAGCACTTGTTAATACACTGACTACAGTTCCCCATCCCAGAATTCATGAATTTGAATCTCCAGGGGAAGAGTCTAGGAATATTCATATTTAACAAGCACCCCAGGAAATTCTTCTAATCAAGTGTGTTTAGGAAATTCTTCCTACCCTAGCTCAGGCTTCTACAAGAAAGTAACACAGACTGGGCAGCTTATAAACAACAGAAATTTATTTATCGCAGCTCTGGAGGCTGGAAGTCTGAGATCAGGGTGCCAGCATGGTTGAGTTCTGGCAGAGGCCCTCTCTGGGGTGCAGACTGCTGCCTTCTTATTGTATCCTCATATGGTGGAAAGAGAGCAAGAGAGCTCTATGGGGTCGTTTTTATAAGGACATTAATCTCATTGAGGAGTGCTTTATCCTCATGACCTAATTACCTCCCCAAGACTCCACTTCCCCATACCCATCATATTGAGAATTAAAATTTCAACATATGAATTGGAGATGAGGATATATTCAGTCCATAACATTTCTGAATATATACAGTACTAGAAATATAGAGAGTACTGGAAATCCATTGGCACCGGAGTCCAAGGGCTCCCACATCCCAGGTCTGCTGGGAAGTTCTGTACAGGAGGCCCACATGACACTGGAAGATGCAACTAAGTCATTAGATCCAAGATCTGGAGAGGCTGACTTGCTTCTAAGTCCTTCAAGATGGTGAACTTGAGGGTAGCCATCCATAGTCTTCCCACGCCTGCCAGGTCAGGCCTGGATCTGCTAGTGCTCCCCAGCACCAGGACAGGCTGCCCAAAGCTGGGCAAACTGATGCCGGAGCACAGGAGGTGCTTGCCTGCGGTGGCCCCCCACTCCAGGCTCTTCATGGTCTCTCATCATTGGGTCTCAATTCTAGCTGCTTTAAGTCAGCTGAGGAGCTTTAATAAAGTCCATGCAGGGCTCCACCCAAACCAATGAAATCAGAAGCAGGGCAGGGGGGCCTGCTGTGTTTCTTACCTTCACCACCCCCACCTAGATGGCTCTGTGCACAGCCCAAGTTGGGAAACCTGTGAGTTGTGTCCACTTTCCCTCCCTCATCTCTGCTATCAACTGCCCTGCTCTGCATCCTTATTTAAAAGGCATCTCTTTAACTGTTGTTGCAAATCTGTGTGGAAATTCTTTAAAACATTTTAAGTGACTCATCAATTCAGTCAATTAGAGTTCATATTTTTACTGTTATTTTTTATTTTTATTTTTTAGAAACAGAGTCTCTCTCTGTCACCCAGGCCAGGGTGCAGTGGTACAGTCATAGCTCACTGCAGCATCAAACTCCCAGGCTCAAGCAATTCTCCTGTCTTGGCCTCCTGAGTAGCTGAAACTAACTACTGAGTCGCTGCACAGCACCAAGACTCCAGGGTCTGGTGATTTTTTTTTTCTTTCTTTCTTTCTTTCTTTTTTTTTTTTAATAGAGACAAGATCTTACTCTGTTGCCTAGGCTGGTTTCAAACTCCTAGTCTCAAGTGATCCTCCTGCCTTGGCCTCCCAAAGCTCCGGGATTGTAGGCATGAGCTGCTTCACCTGGCACCATTTTAAAAAAAATATCCAACATATAGGTGAGTCAGCATTTTAAACATCCTTCCTTGATGATGGAATATAAATCATAAAAAATTCTGGACCCGGAATTATAAACATGACTGCAATAAAAGGTGGTGTGGTGAGAGTAAAGACTGTACTATATTTCCATCTGCATAATGAAAACATTCGAATATTAAATTCTAAAGCATGCAGTCAATTAAGTCTAATGTTAAAACAATAAATGGTAATGGTTAAAAAAAAAAAAAAAAAAAAAAAAAAAAAAAGAAAAAAAAAAAAAAAAAAAAAAAAAAAAAAAAAAAAGCACTGGGTATTTACAGTTTTATGGGATGGGAAAACCAATCTGCACAAACACTAAGAGGTGGAGCCCTGACCTTGCACCAGTCTAAGCTCCACAGACTTTGGTCACGAACATGAGAAGCCACATGTGCTTGAAAGAGCACCAGGCATCCTGGGCTGTACAAGAGGAGAATGCACTGGAGAGGGCTTGTAATCGCCTTTTTTCCCCTACAGTAAAATATCCTTTTTAATGGAAATAGTGAGCAAAAAACTGTAGAGGCGGCTGGGCGCCGTGGCTCACACCTGTAGTCCCAGCACTTTAGGAGGCCGAGGCGGGCAGATCACCTTGGGTCAGGAATTCAAGACTAGCCTAGCCAACACAGTGAAACCCTGTCTCTACCAAAAATATAAAAATTAACCAGGCATGGTGGTGCGCACCTGTAATCCCAGCTAATCCAGAGGCTAAAGCAGGAGAATCGTTTGAACCCAGGAGGTGGAAGTTACAGTGAGCTCAGATTGTGCCGCTGCACTCCAGCCTGGGCAACAGAGTGAGACTCCCTCTCAAAAAATTAAATTTAATTTAATTTAAAACTCTATAGGCAAAAATTTCTTGTTGCAACATGGGTCATTAAGAGTAAAATTCTCAATCGGTATCTTTGAAATAACAAAGTTTCCAAAAACATCACTTTAAGGTCCTTATTCATGGGACACATTCGCCACGAGCCTACTGTCTCACCAGCCAGCAACTCAACCTCATTACACAGTGGTCCCAGTACCAAGGGATCGGTGAGTCAAATGGATGGATTTGGAAGTGAGGTGGGGAGAAATTAATGAATTAATGAAATCGACCCAACTATGGTGGGTAAAAAGAGATCTTGTAAAATAGAGCAGAAAATTATTTAGATTGCTATGTACTTTATAAATTGCTTGTATGCGTGAGCTTGGATACAGTGGAAAGAACATTGGAATTAGTGACTTCAGTTCCAGTCTCAGCCATAATATGTGCTGGGGTTCTGTGCCTCAGGCAAGTCTCTGAATCCTTCTGAATCTCAGTTTTCCCAACTCAAAAAGAGGGGTGATAGTATCTACCTCACTAGATTATAATGTAGATCAAAGAAAATAACAGGTAAGCCGGGCGCGGTGGCTCAAGCCTGTAATCCCAGCACTTTGGGAGGCCGAGGCGGGTGGATCACGAGGTCAAGAGATCGAGACCATCCTGGTCAACACAGTGAAACACCGTCTATACTAAAAATACAAAAAATTAGCTGGGCATGGTGGTGCGTGCCTGTAATCCCAGCTACTCAGGAGGCTGAGGCAGGAGAATTGCCTGAACCCAGGAGGCGGAGGTTGCGGTGAGCCGAGATCGCGCCATTGCACTCCAGCCTGGGTAACAAGAGCGAAACTCTGTCAAAAAAAAAAAAAAAAAAGAAAGAAAGAAAATAACAGGTAAAGAAACTCTTTGAAAATTACCTTTGCTGGACAATAGGGCATCTAGGAATGGTATAATTATATTCCATACTGTGAAAATTTCTAGCTTAGAATTTTGAGCAATTAGGTGCTCCACAGCAAAATAAGGGACATGGAGAACTTGGAGAAGGTTCAAAGACAGCCACCGAGATGATTAAAGAGATTGAAAATCAAAACCATGCTTAGGAAAGGTTAAAAGAGCCGGGTTCATCCTGCTTTGGAGAAGACAAGTCTACAGGGTAATTATCATTGTTTACAAGTACACACAGCCTGGTGTCCAGCTGTTCCTTCCAACTGACAGAAGAGAAGAAAGTATCGTAGACCCTCCTCACTGGCAGATTTGACATGTGAGGTTTCAGATCATTGTGCGTGACTCTGGAGGTTCATGACATGTCATAATTTGTATTTTCATTTAACCACAAATTGTAACCACAGGTGTGTGAAGGGAGCCCATGGAATGATCAGTGACTGAGTCTTATTCAACTACCCAATGTAGAAATCTCAATGGGAGCAGGATGTGGAATCACTTCAGCACTTTGGGAGACCAAGGCAGGTGGATTATTTGAGCCCAGGGGGTCGAGACCAGCTTGGGAAACATGGTTACACCCCATCTCTACAAAAAAATACAAAAAAATTAGCCAGGTGTGGTGACACACACCCGGAGTCCCAGCTACTCAGGAGGCTGGGATGGGAGGATCATTTGAGCCCAGAAAGTCAAAACTGCGTGAGCTATGATCATGCCACTGCACTCCAGCCTGGGTTAAAGGAGTGAAACTGTTTCAAAATAAATAAATAAATAAATACAAAAAATTAGCCAGGCATGGTGGCATGCACTTGTATTCCCAGCTAATCAGAAGGCTGAGGCAAAGAATTCCTTGAACCCCGGAGGTGAACATCGAAGTGAGCCGAGATCCTGCCATTGCACTCCAGCCTGGGTGACAGAGCAAGACTCTGTCTCAAAAAAAATTATGTTAATATTTTCTGTTATTATATTATGTATTCTATACTATCTTTAATATATACACACATACTATACAGTTTCAATATATTAATATCATTAGAAATGATATTATCATTTAATTATGTAAATAAATGGTCTAATTATCACTAAAATAGCAAGAGGCAAAAGAGTACAGTGCCAGAACTCACATTCTGAAACCAGACACCAGGTTCAAAGGTGGGCCTTAGAAGTACTTGCTATATGATTTGGTCATGTATCCAATCACATAGTTACAGAGATAAGAACGTCACACAGGGCTGCTGTGAAGAAGTGATGAGATCACATGTTTCAGGCAATCACGTTACAATCACGTTCTGGTGGCTGGTGTCTGCTCCTGGACTAGAACTCCAGGGAGGATGAAGGCCAAGCAACCAGACCAGGAACACTGGACCAGTGAGGAAACTGCACGTAGTTTCAACTCAAGCACTGCAGTCCTCCTGAGCTGTCAGGGAGAACTCAGACGTGCTGAGTGTTTCTGAAGGAAACAAAGTGTTCCTTCTATGACTAAAATTTGATAAGGATGAACTACAAGATTCAGGGAGGCTTTGCAAAGAATCAAGTAGCACAGAAAGTGCTTCAGAAAAATCTCACTGGCAACAATGAGATTGGGTGACTCTAGAAGAAATTTATTTGCCTTTCTTGGCACTAAATACTGAAGGATCAAATGAGCATGACAGACACATGAGAGTACGGTTGACCCTTGAACAACATGGGGGTTGCTGTCATATAACTTTTGACTCAAAAACGTAACTACTAGCAGCCTACTGTTGACTGGAAGCCTTACTGATTACATAAAGTCAATTAACAAGTATTTTGTATGTTACATGCATTGTATGCTGTATTCTTACAACAAAGTAAGCTACAGAAGAGAAAATGTTATTAAGAAAATCATAAGGAAAATATATTTACAGTACTACGCTGTATTTATCAATACTGTAAGTTTGTTGTGGTCTGTTTACAAGATGAGTCGTCTGTGGAAAGGGTGACACCCGCAGTGCAGACCTCAGTCTATGGTACAGATCAAGCAATTCAACTTTTTCTTGTAATGTCATGACTTCCCTCTGCTTTTGGAGAGCACGTCCAGCATCACTAGTGATACCTCATATGCATTCCATTGGGTTATGAAGGGTTTACAGAATTGCACTAAACATGATGAAAATACGCAAGAACTTCAAGAGATCACCTTTTAGTGTGATACAAAATTGACCAGGGAGAGGAATTGCTCATGGGGAAATGATTAGCATCACACTGTATATTTAATTATTATTATTATTATTTTTCGACGAAGTCTCACTCTTTGGCCCAGGCTGGAGTGCAGTAGCTCTGTCTTGGATCACTGCAACCTCTGCCTCCTGGGTTTAAGCTATCCCTCCCGAGTAGCTGGGATTACAGGTATGCGCCACCAAGCCTGGCTAATTTTTGTATTTTTAGTGGAGATAGGGGTTTCGCCATGTTGGCCAGGCTGGTTTTGAACTCCTGGCCTCAAGTGATACACCCGCCTTGGACTCCCAAAATGTTACATGCAGCATTTTAAGTGAATACTTGCAACACTTAAGCTCACGGCAATAGCAACAGGAAATGGCTATGAAGTTAGTGCAGCAGTATGGAGTTACTACAGTTAATTTTATGCAGTTATAATTCAATACTGCATTTTTACACTTGTTTACATTTCTCTCGACTACAAATGGCATCATTTACAGTCCATAAGTGTTTGTATGCATAAGTTTTGATGAATTTTAACTTTTTATAATAAATTTGTGTATATTTTATGGTGGTAAATTATAAAACAGACTAGTATCCACATATATTTTCTAATTCATGACCTACCTTACAATTTCTTAATGTTTTCAATATTTCTAGGCTGTGTGGTTCATTGAGTTTTTTCCAATGGTTGCAACTCTCAAAAAACACGTCCAATATATTTGTTGGAAAAAATCTGCAAATAAACGGACCCATGAAGTTCAAACACATGCTCAAGAGCACTGTACCTATTTTACATCCTGATCAGGATGCCTTATTTAAAACATACTTTATGTTAAAACGCAAACTCTGAATGAAGAGACCACCCAAATAGGCTTTGTATGAGCAACATGGCTGTTTATTCACCCAGGTGCAGGCGGTCTGAGTCGGTGGAGGGCAGTGGGATAGAAGCTAGTTTTATATGTTTGTGGTAGGCAGTGGAAAGTTACAGAAGTTACAGTTTAAGGTGCTCTTTTGCAAGCTGGGAGGGAATCGCAGGGTCTGGAGTCACAAAGTTGACCAAGGCCGGTTACAAAGTCCAATGGCCTTGTAGATTGAGGCCGGAATAAGAAACAGTAGAAGAATGTCTCAGGTTAGTTAGGCACCACCAGGGTTGATCGTCTTCCACTTTTCATGGTCTTCCAATTACTTCACATTTTCTAATTCCAGAGGACCCTCCAGAGGTGTACGTGCGCGCCATGGCGCCATCAGTCAGCCAAAAAGACCTTACACTTTTTTAATTATGAAAAAAGTATTTGCCATAAGTTGATTTCATTTGTTCAGATATCAATGTGTTGTAAGATTATTCTTGACCCTAGAAAGAATAATTTAGGAGCCACCTCCTATCAATTACGTGAAAACCCAGGAAAAGGGCATAAGTAAATTCCACACTGCTATTATTAACACCAGTCATTGATCCACCAAGGATTATCTGGATAATATGTCTCCCTCCTGCCTTAGCTTCTGAGCTATATCCTGCCACCAAGAGCGTACGTCACATTGAGAAATACCAACAGATTTAAACAGATTTAACAAGACCTAATTAAAAAGTTCAAAAGTCCTTCCTAAAATATAGATGCTGTCTTCCAAAGTCAAATTGCTTCTATCTGTTCTGATGACTTCCCTACCAGTGTGTGTAAGTTAGAACCCACCAGACTTCTCCTGCATTTTCAACAGAGCAGGTGACATCTTTACTTAGTTTCCCTCTATCATCTCTACCCAACTGTCCTAAAACATTGCACTTCTCCCCTAACTAGTACACACTTTTAACCGCCGTAGTCCAACAAATACAAACCCTTTAGCACACAGTGTCTTACAGATACTAGGGGATCCATAGATTATCTTTAAATGGCTGAAAGATTGAGGGATACCCTGGACTTCTCTGCCTCTCTAGTCTCCTCTTCCTCTCTGCCTCTTATGCACTCCCCTCCAGTCACACTGACTCCTGTTTCTCAAATAAACTAAGCAGCATTCCAACCTCAGGGCCTTTGCACTATCTGTTCCCTTGAGCTCAATACCATTTCCCACCACATCCATATGGTTCATCCCCTGCGCTCTTCCAGGGCGCTTGAAATCTGACAACTTACCAGGGAGATCTTCCCCACCCCCCAGGCTGCTCACAGCATCCCCCCAACCAGTCCACATCTCTGCAGCTATCTCACCACCTTCCCTACTTCATTGTTTTCCATGGCACTTATCAACATCTGACATTTGCATATTTCTTTGTCAGACTCTTCCATATAAACTTCATGAAAGCAATGTTTTACATGTTTTATTTACAGTGGTAACCACAGTACCTAGGACAATGGATAGATACATAGAGGACACTCAACTAACATATGAATGAATAAATGAATGTTTGAATGAGAAGAAAACTCAGTATCAGAGTGAAACAAACGAGAAATTACTAAAGTGAATTGGTTAGAGCTTTTGGGGGAAAATTTCCTCGTTCCTGGGACCTGGCGTGTGCACGTACACATAGCCAAGTAAATGCTATTGTGAAATTAGACTTTCTTTCTTACGTCTTCAGGCTGTCTCATAAAGTACTTGAGACTCTAGGCCTTTAGCAATAAACTTGCTGATGCAACTGAGTTATAATATGGCAGAATGGATTTGGACACTAGTGTTAAGCTTGAAATGTCATAATGTGGTTGGTTTCTAAAGGACTAGTTGGTGACATGGTAAAATCACTGGTTGCCCTGATATGATAAGGCCACCAGCCCCTGTGATCTAGCCTTGTTGATAAAGATAAGGATTCCACCCAGCTGTTTTCTTTAGGGAGGTGCCCTGGCTATCTCCCTATAAGAGCCTAAAGAAACAGTACAAGCAGCCACCATTGCACCAGCCACGACTGCTCCTGGAAATGCTATCTCCCACTTTTTCCAGGATCTGCCTGCGCCCAACTCTTATCTAGAGCAGAAAGAAACCATAACCCGTAATTTCCCCCAAGGATCCCAACACTTCCCCACTCATTCCCCTGTGAGTCTCAGGAAGACAGGTTTGTTTTCTTGTGAGAGTCTGTGTCTCTTTGCAAAAGGTCTGTTTTCCCAAAAGAAAAGGAATTTGCTTCAGTTCTGCTTCTAGAACTAGAAAGCCAGGTCTTCACCAAACTAACGTACAAAGGGATAAAGTCACAGTTGCCATGACCTCAAAATAACATCAACAAATACTTACTGGGTGTGGGACATTGTGCTAGCTGCCGTGAGGGAAGAAGAATGGATATCTTTCCAAAGATCTTAAAAGATACAGACTCATTTTCCATTAAAAACATTAATTACTTGGCCAAGAAAGGTGGCTCACGCCTATAATCCTAGCACTTTGGAAGGCCAAGACAGGAAGATCCCTTGAGCCCAGTTCAAGACCAGCCTGGGCAACACGGTGAAACCCCATCTTTACAAAAAATACAAAACAGCCAGACATGGTGACTTGTGCCTGTGGTCCCAGCTACTTCAGAGTCTGGGATGGGAGGATCACTTGAGCCGGGGAGGTAGAGGTTGCAGTGAGCTGAGATTGCGCCACTGCACTCTAGCCTGGACGACAGAACAAGGCCCTGTCTCAAAAAACAAAATATACTAAGCACTGAGCTCTACGAGGTTGTCAATATCATCAAGAGGCTTAGCTTTGTATGAGCTCCATTCTGAGAACCTGGGAGGGTTGAGTCTGTGCCAATATCCTGCTGTGCTGCAGGACGGAGTCAAACCTTGACCTTTTGGGTCACCACCAGAATAAAGCTGTGGATAGAAAATGTAGTGAGAGAGTGGAAGAAGGAAGATCAGAGGGGAAAAAAGGACCTCCAGCTTCAATCTGAGACAATTTTACAAGAAACGTAATGAAGGCTATGCACCACACTCAAGTGCATTCCAGATCAGGGGCTGGCAAACCGTGACCCACCCCAGTACCTAACGTTTGATGGGAAGACAGCCACAGTCAGTTTTTTTCTTGTTTTCTATGATGCTTTTGTGCTTCAGACGTAGAGCTGAGCAGTTATGATACATACCATATGGCCCAAAAGTTAAAACTATTTACTATCTGGTCCTTTACAGAAAAAGTTTACCAACCTCTGGTTTCGAACATGAATGAGAGTTCTGCCAGTCTGATGTGTACTTTTGATCAGACAAGTAAGGCTACTCCAGGGATTTCCAGCTGTTTCCTTCCTACCTATTCCCTCTCGTTGAAATTGCCTGTAATTCCCTAGCTCCACTCTCCTGTTACATTAGGCCAAGAGTTGGAAGGCTGTGTATACTTGGAGCTGCACACATCTGTGCAGTGGGTTACCTGAAGGGGAGATTAACACCAGCTTCCTTTTTTGAGACAGGGTCTTGCTCTGTCTCCCAGGCCGAAGTGCAGTGGCATAATGGCATAATCATGGCTCAGTGCAGCCTCAAACTCCTGGACTCAAGCAATTCTCCCACCTCAATCTCCCGAGTAGCTAGGACTACAGGCATGCACCACCATACTGGGCTAATTTTTTAATTTTTTTATAGAGGCAAGGTCTCACTATGTTGCTCAGGCTGGTTTGGAACTCCTGAGCTCAAACAATCCTTCTGCCTTGGCCTCCCAAAGCACAGGTATACAGGTATGAGCCACCGTGCCTGGCCAACACCAGCTTCTTTAGAAATGAAAGACCGTGTGAATATATTTTAAGAAAAGCAGTTTCCTGTATTCTTCCGTAAACATTGAGAGTTTATTTTATTTTTCCTCCAATGTCCTATGTGTTTGATCAATAATCACAGTAATTTTCATAACATTGTATGGTTTGGCATGACGTTTTTCTTATTAAAGTAAAAATAAACCCGGAAGCCATCATTCTCAGCAAACTAACACAGGCACAGAAAACCAAACACCGCATGTTCTCACTTAGAAGTGGAAGTTGAACAATGAGAACACATGGACACAGAGAGGGGAACAACACACACCAGGGCCTGTCGGAGGTAGAGGGCGAGGGGAGGGAGAGCATTAGGACAAACAGTATTGCATCCGAGGTTTAAAACCTAGATGATGGGTTGATAGGTACAGGAAACCACCATGGCACACATATATCTATGTAACAAACCTACACATTCTGCACTTGTATTCCAGAACTTAAAATAAAAATAGCTAACATTTATTGAGCTCTTACTAAATGCCAGTCCCCATTCTAAGAGCTTTATGTGAGCTGTCCTATTGAATCCTCATTATTGCCTCAAGAGATAATGACTCTCATCACTATCATTTTACAGATGAGCAAACTGAGGAGGAGAGGGGTTAAGTAATTTGCCCATGGTCAGACACACAGTAAATAGAGAAGCACGGTTTCAAACCAATCCTGAGCCATGACCTTCGCCACTACATTCTGTACTGCTTGCCTCAAGAAATGTGAAAATCAACTTAACTAAAAAATCTAATTGGGAAGTAAATTCTCATCAGACATTCAACATTTAAGTATTTGTCAAGTGCTAATACCAAATGCTAATATGGAAGGACAATATTAATTTTTATCTACATTGATCTATGATTTTCCAGATAAATACCTTAAAACTAAATTTTTAAAATCTGTAACTTTTAGTAATTTTTATTCTCTTCTGGGTCTTTATTGGACTTTGATTTCTTTCTTTCTTTCTTTTTTTTTTTTTTGATTGGGAAGCATTTCTAAGTCATTCTTTTCAAACTCAACTATGTAAGATGATCATAAACTAGTGATTTTCTTCTCGTTACATCTGAAATGCAGACAGCGAAAAAAAGCAAGACAACTACAATCTTTTTCCATATTTTATTTAACTATATTTGTCGAGATACTTGCAAAGCTTTTGGAGGTCTAGAACAACATCTCTGGTCAGCAATGTTTCCTTTCTTGCACTTCAAACTCTACTGATTGATCAGGGGCCTCCAAGTAGCAAGTTCTTCTTTGTTTGGGGATTCAAAAGATCAGTGAACAATGTAACTCATTCATGACATTTCAGTTAACAACTTTGAAAGAAAAGGTTTTTAAATTCCAATGAAACTCTTAAAAAATAATTGACTCTGCTTCTGCCCCCATGTTCTCCTCCAAAGAATCACACCTGAAAGTTTCCAACGATTCCACCAGAAAATTTCCCTCATGTTTTAATTAACATTGTGGGGTGGAGGTCCTATATGCTGGAGACTTTTGTATCTGTGTTTGATGCTACAACAAATAGTTTGAAAAACACTTTTTTTTTTTTTTGAGACAGAATCTTGCTCTGTCGCCAGGCTGGAGCACAGTGGCGCAGTCTCGGCTCACTGCAACCTCCGCCGCCTGGGTTCAAGCAATTCTTCCGCCTCAGCCTCCCAAGTAGCTGGGGCTACAGGCGCGTGCCAAATGCCCAGCTAATTTTTGTATTTTTAGTAGAGACGAGGTTTCACCATATTGGCCAGGATGATCTCGAACTCCTGACCTCAAGTGATCTGCCTGCCTCAGCCTCCCAAAATGCTGGGATTACAGGAATGAGCCCATAGAGGATTTTTAAAGCGGTAAAACTATTCAGTATAATACTACAGTGGTGGATACTTAACAGTATACAACTTTCAAAGCCTATAGAATGTTCAACACCAAGAGCGAACCCTACTGTAAACTGAGGACTTTGGGTGATAACAATGCATCAGCGTAGGTTCATCAATTTTAACAAATATGCCACTTAGTGGGGATGTTGATTATGGGGGAGGCTGCAGAGAAGGGTGGAGGAACTATTTCTGTAGTTTCTGCTAAATTAACTCTCTACAAAGGGTTAATAATAACAATAAATAATTTTTTTTTTTTGAGACGGAGTTTCACTCGTGTTACCCAGGCTGGAGTGCAATGGCGCGATCTCGGCTCACCGCAACCTCCGCCTCCTGGGTTCAGGCAATTCTCCTGCCTCAGCCTCCTGAGTAGCTGGGATTACAGGCACGCACCACCACGCCCAGCTAATTTTTTTTGTATTTTTAGTATAGACGGGGTTTCACCATGTTGGCCAGGATGGTCTCGATCTCTTGACCTCGTGATCCACCCGCCTCGGCCTCCCAAAGTGCTGGGATCACAAGCTTGAGCCACCGCGCCCGGCCAACAATAAATAATTTTAAAACCATAAAAGAATCTGAAAAGAAAACCAAAAAAGCCTCCTTTGTATTAACATTCGATGAAAGCATTCTTAACAAGCCAGGAATGCCGATGACCAGCAAAGTGTGTAGCACCCCCATTACCACTAATTATTGTTCGAGGCATCATTCTCCCAAAGTCCTGAATATTGATTAAGACTGGAGGGAGAACAATGACACTTGGAATTGATTTGACCTGCTTAGAAGAAAATCTCAGCCCAGTTCTCCATAGGTTTCCAGGTTACACCATTGCCTCTCAGTTTAAGTTTAACAGCCAAAGTTGAGACGCACACAAAACCACAAGTTTTGTCTTTGGCGAGTCCACTCTGCTGGCAAACTTTGTCTTTCTCTAATGTTCTCTCTGGAATAGAGTTCACTCATTTCAGAGTTCTCTATTTCCCATTGGAAGTCTGGCTACATTCCATGCCAGAAATAAACCATCATTCTACAGAAGCTTTCAGGAGAAAATTAAATTCACCATATTCTAAAAACAGAAAGCATTAGTGCTTTCCGATATATTTTAATTTTTTTCTTTCTTTTTTTTTTCCTGCAGATCTAGTCTGTATGTTAAAGACCAGAGTGCATTTTCTGAAAGAGAAAGAAAAATATCATCACAACACATAATAATGACAATGTAGACTAAATTTATGGTGCTCGATTCACGGAAATATATCAGACCAGTTCTGCATTTGGCGACCTGGATTGTAACGTGAGGAAGGTGCCTTGCCTGCCTTGGTTCTGCAAGAGTGAGGTTCAGCGGTGAGCCAAACCTCACTCTTGCAGAAACAGGGCAGGCAAGGCACCTTTAAAAAGCAGAAAAAGGATGGACTTGGGAATGGGGAGAGCAGAGTGCCAATCCTGGCCCCATTCCTAGGTCTGCTGTGCTGATCCACATTTACTTTCTCACTTGTGAATCAGCCCTGGTAATAGTTGCCCTACATACCTCACAAAACTATTGTAAAATGAGGTAATATAAATAGAAGTACTCTGAGAAAACACAAATTTAGTACAGACATATCATACCTAGATTTATCCAAGATGGCCCTATGCAAAATAACGATGTAGGTGGCATTCACCTAAGCGTATTTACTTTCTCGCTAGTGTCTCTTAGATAACTTCCTCCTTTGTCAAATATCCCAGGAACTGTTTCAACCGTGTTTCCTCTCTGCTGCTATCATTTTACCCATCACCCCATGATCACTGAATCCTCTTCACTCCCTCAGGACTAGAACCTAATGGTTTCCAACTCTTCACGGAGACCATTAGCCAGATAATGGTCTCATGTTCACGTGATCATGGAGATGGTTGGAGAAGACGTTCCTTCTCACGCCCTTTCACTGATCCCATACTGAATATTTTTTAACACTTACTAAGCTCCCAGTTTTGTTGTGTAACCCAGAGGGGCAATTCTAAGGGTAGAAACTTTAGTCTAAAAAGTTTAAAATAATGACAAGTTGGCAACAAGATGAGGGTGGCATTTCAGAAGAGCCAATGCCTAGTGAATGTCTCTGATCATTCTTAGAGTTGTTTATGTCCACTCTGCCATCTTGCTATGCCGACCACATGGCTAGACCCCTAGAGAAGAATTTCCCAGAACCACATGAGTATCTCCGTAACAGACAGGAAGCCAGGGACTTCCATTCCATATATCCCCTATGGTGGCCAGAGGTCCTGGATGTGCCAGAGCAGCAGTGTGAAAGAGTTGTTTATTTCATGGAGACAAAAGGATTCATCCCACGGACTGCTTATGAGTACAACGAGGTGCCCTCCACATTCTTACACACTTACGTTGGTCTCATCTTCACTGAATTCCAGAGAACCCATCATATCTTAGGACTTTAATGCTGGAAGAAGCATAGAGACCATCTCCTTCAAATATGAGACAGAATCCCAACAGAAGTTAAAAGGTTTGCCCAAGTTTACACGGTTCCTCAATGGCAGACAAAATAGAGCAAATTTCTGTGATATGAACTTTGGTTTGGGAGAATTAAGGGAACTCATCATTATTTTGATTAATAATATTTATTAACCACTTGCTATAATATTTCATGAAATCTAAGACCCATAAATCATAAGGTTCACCATTATTTTGTGAACCTCCAAGAGAGAAAGAAAACGCTAGCAATTAAATCATGACATCACTGATTGTTAGACATATTTCAGAGACGTTAAAGGGTGAATCTCAGAATCAGTGAAAAATGGTATGTACCAAGTTCTCTATGTACCTAACGGTGTCTAATTATCAGAACAAACTTCTGAGACAGACATTATTATTTGGCCCATTTTTTATTTTCAGATGAGGAAATAAACGCTTAAATTTTTCCTAAGTAACAGAGCTGAGTCCAATCCATGCCTGTCCATCTCCAGGGTCCAAACCTGTAACCACCATGGCTCTTTGAGGCTTATAAGTATTTTGGAACAGAAGAGAAAAGGGGCTGTGGGACAGGACCCCAGAGGGTCTCAAATGTATCAGCTCCTATCTCTCCTACCTGTAGTTTTTCATCATAGTAAGTACAATGATCTTTTCTCCCACCATATATTATAGGCAAGGATACACTTCCCTTTGCTTGTGCCCCGTATCTGCTAGCAGTTCCCAGAGTACAGAACTCGATTCAAAATTGACCCACTGCCTTCCTCTTATAATGAGCATAATATTCTGAGAAGCAGTCAACTTTTCTGGGACTTAAAGGCTCATTATTCTATTCTCTAAACTTTTTTGTGTCTAAAATTTTTATGAGTTTTGTTTTAAAAGATCAGTTACAAGCAAGGCACAGTGGTGTGTACCTGGCAGTCCCAGCTACCTGGGAGGCTAGAGTGGGAGGATCGCTTGCATCCAGGAGTTGGAGTCCAGCCCAGGCAACGTAGTGAGATCCTGTTTCTAGTCATAATAATAAAGCCAGGTGCAGTAGTTCACACCTGTAACCTCAGCACTGTAGCAGGCCGAGGTGAGAAGATACCTTGAGCCCATGAGTTCGAGACCAGCCCTGACGACACAGTGAGACCCTGTCTCTACAAAAACTAAAAAAATTAACCAGGCGTGCTGGTGCTGGCCTGTAGTCCTAGCTCCTTGGAAGGCTGAGGTAGGAAGATCACTCGAGACTAGGAGGTCAAGCTGCAATGAGCTGTGGTTGTGTCACTGCACTCTAGCCTGGGTGACAGAGCAAAATTCTGTCTCAAAAAAAAAAAATCAGTTACAATTTTATATGATAATCGTCAGCATTTATTAAATCTTTGTTATTTACTAAAGCACTAATCATGCTTAAGCTCATATACCTAAAAAATGGCTCAGTCCTAAAATATGCCCACAAGATGCTGCGCACATACAGTGACAGGGTAGCTTACTCTTTCTTAGGCTTTGTAGAAGAAAAGCTTCAACAAAAGTCTTGAGGGGAACAAAGCGGCTCAACATCAGGAAGACGGGAGAAAGAAAACTGCACGTACAAAAAGACAAAAAGCAGGGGTCGTTAGGAAAAGACTTTCGAAAACTGCATGTGTCAATTTCTAAGCAATATTTCACACATGTTCTGTTCATGATGGAAGACCAGTGCTTCTCTGAGTACGCCACCTTTTTTTTTTTTTTTTTTTTTTTTT